>NC_041049.1:19370153-19670153 GCF_900634775.1 Gouania willdenowi | reverse complement strand
TTCATTGTTCTGATAATTCAGGATGATGCCTTTAGCACAGGAGCCTTTGAGGCCTGGCACACAGTAGAAGTTGTCCACAACAATGGTCAGTTGATGAACTGGGGAACGCTCCTCTACAAGGATGTAGGAGCAATCGTCGAGAAAATCAAAGGTTACTCCTTTGAAGGAAATGTAGTGGGGATCACCATAGAGCACACACTGGCCTGTGATAAGGAAGAGTTGCCCATCATTACATATAGAAATGGAAAACAAAATGATGATAAAAGTGACAATGAAATACTGAAAACCTACAGTCACATTTCCAGCTGTCACAGCAGCCATCAGAAACCTTGATAGCCTGGCCTCTTGGGCAGGTTGGAATAAGTGAGTCAGGACACTCCACTGGAGTCAGCTCTATTTTTCTGTTGTTACAGTTCTTCACAAAGCAGTCCTCAGTCCATGTCTCCCCACAGGCCCAGCTTTTCTTCTTCTTTAGGTCTTTGCACCGACATTCCTGTGAAGTTGTTGGTACAGCTGTAGAAGATAGAGATCGTACAGAACATAAATGTTGAAAAATAGAATTTAAAAAAAGCAATAAAAGAACTATCACTAAGCACTCACATTGAGTGGTCGTTGCCAACGGTGCTGTAGTTGGGAAGGCGCTAGTGAACGATGATGTGTTGGTAAAAGCTTCATACTTTGTTGTTGCTTGTCCAGAGGTGGGGGTGATGGCGTGTGTGGTAAAAGATGAGGTCAATAACTCAGTGGAAAACTCAGTGTTAGTAACACTGATGGTTGTTGACGGGGATGTTGCTGTGGTTTGATTTGTTGTTTGTTGAGTTGTCAGGTGGTTTGTAGTTGTCTTTGTAGACGGTGCTGTAGAAGAACTAGTGATCAAACCGTTGGTGTGTTTCGTTGGCGATTCAGTGCTACTTGTTATAATTGGAAGTTGTGTAGAAACAGTTGTTAAAGAGGGGGTGGAAGTTGAGGGTGTCATTGGTGTAGAGATGGTAGAGAGCAGAGTGGACCAGTTTTCAGTAGTTTTTAATGGTCCAGTTGTGGTTGTTCTAGTTGTAGTGGTGGAGCTCATTGGAGGTGACGACTGTGTTTCAAAGATAGTCGTCATTTTTGATGTAGTGGTAGTTAAAGGCGCAGTTGTTTCTTTGGTGGTTGTCCCAGTTGTTGTGGTTAATGATGGGGTGGTAGTGGCGGGGTTTGTTGACCAGAATTCAGTCAAAGTTGAAGCAGTTGCTGAAGTAGAGGCAGAGGAGGTTGGCCTGGATTTAGTAGTGTTGTAAAATGCAGTGCTTGTCAAAGGAGTGGTAGTAGTTAAAAGCATGGTTGTTTCAATGGTTGTAGAAGCTGTTGTACTGGGAATAGTTGTTGGGTAAGAGACAGTGGTGGTTATGGGTGTAGGAGCTGAAAAAAGGATTGAATAGTTGCATTATGCAGAGAAAAAGCACACTTTTTCCAAGTATTAATGTATTTCTTTTATCCCCTAACCTTGTTCTTAAGAGATGGGCGATGTTATCGGCCCACCAATATTATCAACCAATGTCTGCCATTAAATGTAATATTGGTCGACATCTGTATCTGTTTTTCAGACGAGATTAGAAAAATGATATTTGCTGCTCTGCCTCAAGCTTTGTCACTGAATTTACTTTGTTCATAGTGTTATCATGCTAACTAGTGGTGAAAAAGAACATTGTTTGGATTTCCCGCCCTGACCTTCCACTAGAGGGTCCTTTCTTCTCAAAACTGGAAGTCCCAGAACGTATACCGCTGAAGCAGTTGGACCTTCATAAAATGGCTTATTAACCTCAATTCTGTGCGCTAAAGCTATGTCTGGAAGGACTTTCTGTTGTAGACAATGTAATATATCTTGTTGTTCCCTGTTTCATACATACTTAACTAGCTCTGGGCTAACCACTTAGCTTACGGTACCTCACCAGTTATCTTAATCGCTCTGCACCTCATGTACAAACTGTATCATAAATGTTATAAATAATGTTTGTTGCAGAATATTGAAAGGTTATTTTATCTAGATTTGTTTGCGGTTTCACAGTAAAGATCATCAAAGTCTCCTTGTTTGCTGCGGAGTTCCTGCAACTGTTTAACTGCTTGAATAATTAGACAGCTGGCAGTAATTGGCACTTTTTTCATTTCTGAAGTTGAGTAAGTATTGTTTATATGTTGAATACATCCAGTGGGGCATCAGATTAATGCAGATATATTATGTGACCTAAAATTAGCTTGGAGGGGTCTGTGTATATATTGGTATTGTTTAATATACCTATTAAACAATACCAGCAACCAATAACTTGCTGTTGGACAATATCAGCATATCGGATATTGGCAAAAAGCTAATATCGCAAATCTCAATTGTTTCCTAAACCTAACATTGCTAAGCTAAATCAAATAACATCAATAATAGTTAATTGCACAAAGCATCTTTTTAACGACAAATATTTTATACTTACGGCAACGAATCATCCCACTTTCACAGGTGCTAAAACAGAGAAAGTATAAAAAGACAGTTATTAGCTTTTAATTTAAAAAAAATAAATAAATAAAAAAAAAAAAAATATATATATATATTGTACATATATATATATATTGTACATTATATTGTACATTATATTAATGAGGATAACCTACCATTCAATCGAGGCTATCACCAAAACTTTTCCAGGCTGAACAATTGTGTCATTGAAAAAACACGTACAATTTCTCAATGTTGCGCATTCTCCAGTGTTTTCATCATAGTATGGATTCTCCTCTGGACATCTGGGGTAACAACCTTGACCAGGAAGAGAAAATCTGACATTTTTACTGCATTAAAAATAACTTGACTTGAGCAAAAGGGGAAAACATGTTCAGACACTTTGATTTTGGATAGCAATTTTACCAATGACGGTAAAGCTGAATTACAATTCAGAGAAAATGAGTGGGTACCTTCCAGCTTGTGGGTAAAGTTATTTTCTTTGCCACAGGCCATCATCTGTCCACAGGCTTCATAATGCCAGCGACACTGGCCCCGCTCATTGTAGAAGTCACAGTAGACAGCTAAGATATGAGATCATAGGTTAGAGTGGTTGTAAAATAGCACTGTATGGAAAAAGAGGTCTGCTATCTCTGCAGAATATGGTGGAGAGGATGGTAACTGGTTACTTTAGCAATGATGGATAAGAGTTTGGTGCCAAGTCTGCAGTCAATTACAAAGCTTTGGTTAGAAATAAATCAAACTTATAAACTAACAAAAAATCTCCAACATTTTGCTGCACACAAAGGATCTGAGCTTCCTCTGGGTATAAACAGTATTGATGTTCCATTTTCAGTTCAGCCTGTTTGAAATGGAGATACCCAGCAATTTGTATTCCCCCGAGGAAACATGTTCGTTATACAGATGTCTTCTTGAAGACAATCACCATCCATTTGACCATAGCAATACTCAGGATCAAGTACAGTAGTCCCTCGTTTATAACGGGGGTTATGTTCTAAAAATGACCCGCAATAGTTGAAAGTCATCAGCTTTATTTTTTACAATTATTATACATGTTTTAAGGCTGTAAAACCCCTCACCACACACTTTATACACTTTTCTCAGACAGGAATGAACATTTATCTCTTCTTTAAACACTCTCAAAGTTCAAATCTTGGTAGATTTTAAAACATAAACCTGTTTTCAAACATACAGCACTTCAGTGTGACACTGCTAGCGATCAGATATTGATGCCGAACGCATTTGGAGTCTTTGTTGACAATGACCGAGGTCACGAAAGGTGAACGCAATATAGCGAGGGACTACTGTAGTGCAAAATTGTCTTAAGACTGTATCGTTTCAGTCTCTCTGGTGAATCTGTTCATCAGCCTTAATCCTGTGCAGTTACAAGATCTGAACTTACGACACAAATCTGGCGTCCTCCAATCGATGCAAACATCTTGGTCACTGCAAGCTTCTGCATAAGCTGCCACGGAAGTGCAGAAGCCCAAGAATTTCCCTTCAAACTCACAGGAGCAAGACTCCTGCACACAGGCGCGGTAGTACGGCTCCGGATCCACCTAAGGAGTGAAAACCAACACAAATGAAAAAAGAGTTTTCATCACTTGAAAATATGATTTCTTAACTGTTGAATGCTTACTTTAAAGTGGCACTCTTTGAACGTGTCCCCTGTGAGGATCCTGCAGCGTCGCTGGGCCCAGGCTGAGCAGTATGAGTTGCGCTGACATGGAAATACCTCCGAGGTCACATCAGAACAAGGAGGCGAAGCCATCTTCCAACTGTTGCCAAACGCCACAGCACTGGAGAACACTAAAAGCATTTTACATTTTTTTTTAAATGTCCAAATTTAAGGTAAAACATAAATGTAAAACACAACCAATGGGAGATGTACCTGAAGAGCCATCTATCTGCAGGTCATTCTTCTCACTGGCATCAAAGTTCCCACACAGTCCACATACTTTGGTCTGTAAAAAACACATGAATCCAGCTTTAAAAATTAGAAAAAATAACCAGTACATATTCTAAAAATAAACCACATTTGATGCTTTTCCATTCCATTCACTCACCCTCCAACTTTCATCTATTTTGATGGTGATACTTGTGTGTTTGTCCCATATGAGTGTTATTCCACTGTCGGGCACTGATACTATGGTGTATAGTCCCACAGTGCGGATGGTGTAAAGTGAATAATGCTGCAAAGTCCAGGCTTTGTGGATTTTCTTGGTCACCCTCATGTCACTCAGTGTAAGAGTCACTTTGTCCTTAGATGAAACAGAATTGGGTGAGACTGTGGATGTGGATATGATTATCATGAAATGTACTTTAGTGAGAAGTATCCACCTGCAGGTCTACAACGATAGAGCGTGAACAGGTGAGTGCCTCGTCACAGCAGGGCACACTCTCCACCCGGATCGAAAAGGTACCATTTCTGCTTCCACAGTAATCCTTACGCGGGAAAGACAGAGATTAACTGTGGCATGTGAAACAAATTCAAAATTTTTTTTCAAAAGGATCAGTTTTCAGAAGTGAAACAGTTTACAAGTACTCACATTACTGTAACTGAGTTGCTTTTATGGGTACTTTTTTTTGTATATTTCTAAATCAGTAATTTTAAGTGATTTGTCACATATCTACACCTAACAGTTACTGAGTAAATTATAATTTTTTGTTTTGAAATGATCAATAGACATTATGAAACTACAAAAAAAATGAAATGACCAGACGACAATCAAATGCATCACATCATAGCCGACCAATCAGATTAAACATAATGCACCGTGCCAAAGCAGTATTGAATGTTGGTTATTTTCTCAGTTTTAGAGTTTATAAATGTAACTATACTGAGAGTCTGGGACATTTTTTTTTTAATTTTGAATTTATTTAGTTTTTAAAAGAATTGTACATTTTGACAAACCTTGCATTTGTGGGAAATAAATTAAGTTTCAATTGTGCAAGATTTGGTCTTTTCTTTTTAAGTTTATACATAAGATGTTTATTGTAAGCAAGGGAACCGAGGCAAGATTTATTATTAAAAATAAACGTAGGGGGTGAAAGTAACTAGTAACTTTTACTGTGACTACTATTTATTTGAGCTACTTTTTGCTTGTACTTGAGTATTTTATGTATGACTTACTTGTACTTAAGTACAATTTCAATCGAGCAACAGCACTTCTACTTGAGTAGTATATATCAGCACTGTACACATCTGTACTCAACCCAAATGACAAAGTGGATAGTTAAACATTTACTTTATTTTGTAATTATTAATTACCTTGACACCTCTTAAACAGAAATAACCCAAGAACTGAAATGACACTTAATTATATGTATTTGTAGTTGCATCCCTTTTTAATGATTTCAAAAATGACACAGATGTACCTTGAATATAGATGGCCTACTGTATTCATGTATGCAAAAATAAAAATTAAAGATATGCAATATTGTGACTCCATTCTGATGTAGTAAGTTCATCTGTAGCTTACAGCTGTAACATAATCCCTATTTAAACTTAAAAGTGGTGATATCACAGGAAATGCCATTAAAATATCCCAGTGATCAACAAAGATGATTTGTTTCATTATCTTAGGCCAAAGTTGAGCTATGACCTTTGATGTGACATTTAATTTGATCATGTATCCACAATATCATTTCAGAGGGATTTATTTTTTTGATGCATTTTAATGGTTGTACTCTTGACATCATTGAAAATGAGAGAATGCCCTGAATAATTTTTTTAAAGATTAAATAAAGGTTGAATGAATGAATGAATGAATGACTCATGCAGAAAAACCCTGAAAAAGATGTATGTCTTTCAATCTCATTCTGGATTAAAACTTGTAGTTCAGCCAGAATCCATGATGGCCACCATCCTAAATTTTGAAAAATGCAAAAGGTTACCCAAGTAGCAACCAAGCTAATTTTACTCTCCTGTCTCTATAAAGCATGTTTTTGTTAAAGATTTTACAGTAGCCTTGTCAACATTGCAGGGTTTGATATGGGACCTATCTCAGTAGCAACTAGACAATCAGCTGAATGCAAAATTGGAACATAAAATTGTAATAATCTATTATAGTTTTGTGTATCTTTTTTAAAAATTATCTATACTTGTTGGTTAGATTGCTGTTTTTATTTGCTCTTAGGTTCTTACCTCCACAAGCGTGTACTGACAGTGTCCATCAAAGCGATACCATTTGGAGTCAAAGGTCTGGTAATGTCCTTTCCCGTAAACCTGACACCTTCCTGGACATGGGTCGTTTCTGCAGTGCCATTGTCCTCCACCACACACACTGTTGGACCAAGTTGTGTCATGAAACATGATTTTTGTGGGGATTTGTAAAGAAGCACTCTCATTATGTTTTACCATGTTTTACAGTTGGTTTTCACTTGCTGTCCTGGGCTGAAAACTTTGCCACTGTACATACAAGTACAGTTGTACCTATTAGTGCAATGTCCATTGTGATCCTCAAACTGACCATAGGGACAGTAGCAGCCACTTTCACAGGTTACTATGCCCGCCCGGAAGAACCCATCCCACCATCCAGGATCTGACCCACTTGCCTGTAAGGACCACCAAACAGAAATTAGATATGTTACAGTCGAAAAGTAAATTTGATCACATTCTGTTTCATGGCCTCCCACTCCCCATTGCATCCTCGTCAATGTTTGTAAGAAAGCCCAAGTTGTGAGCTGTTGTATTGTTTTTCATTATTGTATCAGTGATGTATTTAGCTGTTTGTTTTTAAGTCGTAGATGTTTTGCTGTTCTTCTCCCGTCTTTTCTAGTTTTCGTCTATTGTGTTTGTGGGGCTCACTTAGTGGGCTACACAATTACCAATTTAGAGGCCAAAACTGTCACAAAAGCATTTTCTTTGGAAATCAGATCAAAATAGAAAGGAAGAATAATAACCATGTGTGGCCATCCCTTGAATAAAACCCATGTCTCATCAGGGCTCAAGAAAGCTATGGTGACATGTGGGTGTCTGTGAAAAAACTGGTCATTGCTCATACCAGAGGTGGGACCAAGTCCTTGTTTTGCAAGTCAAAGTCAAGTCTCAAGTCTTTGTGCTCGAGTCCCAAGTCTAGACAGTCGAGTCTCGAGTCAAGTCCCAAGTCTATACAGTCTAGTCCCAAGTCTATACAGTCAAGTCCCAAGTCTATATAGTCTAGTCCCAAGTCTATACAGTCAAGTCCCAAGTCTATACAGTCAAGTCCTAAGTCTATACAGTCTAGTCCCAAGTCTATACAGTCAAGTCCCAAGTCTATACAGTCTAGTCCCAAGTCTATACAGTCAAGTCCCAAGTCTATACAGTCAAGTCCCAAGTCTATACAGTCAAGTCCCAAGTCTATACAGTCAAGTCCCAAGTCTATACAGTTTAGTCCCAAGTCTATACAGTCTAGTCCCACGTCTATACAGTCAAGTCCCAAGTCTATACAGTCTAGTCCCAAGTCTATACAGTCTAGTCCCAAGTCTATACAGTCAAGTCCCAAGTTGAGTCCAAGTCCTAAACTTTTCTCCTCAAGTCCTAAACAAGTCTTTCAAAAAATTAACTGCCCAGGCACCGGTAAGGACGTTTTTGGTTGAGATATCCATACGCTTGTTGTGAGACGAAAGCTTGTAGCACAACAAAGTGTAACAAATGTAATGCCCCACTCCTACAATCCCAGATACATATCACTCTTGTCATTATGGCATGACTCGTCGAATCAGGGGGCTCAAGTCAAGTCCAAGTCTAGAGTCACTGAGTCTAGAGTCTGAGTCTTTTTTTGATTCAAATCAAGTCGAGTCAAAAAGTCATAAAATTGGGACTCGAGTCCAAGTTGAGTCCGACTCTCGAGTCCAAGTTTCCCATTTCTGGCTTATATCTTGCGTGTTTTTACCAATGTCATATTTACATTTGATTGTCCATTAATCAATGGATTTGATTTTTTTTTCTTTTTTCGGTGGGATGATACACTGAGTTGACGATAAGATAGATGATAATGGTCTCGCGATAACAATACAATACAGTATTTTTGGAAAGGGAAAAAGACAGAAAGAAAAAATTGCTGTTGGGAAAAAATAACCACAATAATTTGACTTTGGACATATTTACATGCTTACAGTGGGTATGACCTTCTCAACTCAATAGGAATATATATATATAGTATATATAAAACATGTCCATCTGGTGTGTAGTAGACCATGTGGATTTTTTATTAATCCGACCCCTCCCCCATTTGCGATACCACCCGTACCCTTGACAATAACTCTTGGGACGTTTGAATAGCACTTTTACCACTTTTACAATGTACTGTATATCCTACACATAACTTATGATACATACAGCTACATGTCCCATGGGTTTGCTGAGACTGTCACATGTCTTCTGAGTGGTGTCAACTGGATTCTCGGAGCAGTGAATGCAAACTTTCCCCTTTGTACAACCTAAAAAAAAAAAAAGGAACAATGACTGAATGTAATCAAAGAAGTCTGGAAATGTAAGTTCCTATACTTGAGCTGTTTATCACAAATACACTTATAACATTCACAGACATATTTGAAACCCTTAGCAGACATTCAATATGTAAATAGTGATTTAAAAAGTGTGTGTATATTTACCACAGCTCCTGGAGCAGTGCAGTTCTCCATTCTGACAGACACTTTGGAAGACATGATAAGTTATTATGTTAATAAAATGCATTTTATTCACACCGACTGTCAGGGTTGGGGTCAATAACATTTTTCAGTTACAATTACGTTTTCAATCCTCCATATTCAATTACGATTACGGTGAGTGTCATTTTTACGGAATACAATTCATTTGCAATTGTTTTTTTTCCCCTGAAAGTCAATTACAATTATTTTCTCAATTACTAAAGTTCGTAAAATTACAATTGTATGAACTTGTATTCACTGCATATAGCGCTCAAAAACAGCTCACATGGGACCAAAGTGCTTTATTAATGATCTTATGTACGTAGTATGTATTTTGGCGTACCGTGTGCTCGTCATTTATAGACCTCTTGTGATGATTGTATATGCTTTTGTGTATATGTTGTATATGTTGTAGTTTTAGCATCTTTACATTTACATTTTAGTGCATTGATTATAATGTCCAAACAGGGACAGAGATAAAATTTAGCAATAGCTACAAACATCAGTACAGTATTGTTACTCTTTGTATCGTCCCTATTTAAATAAATTCTATTATACCCTAACTCGAACCCACTAACACCTCACATGTAGCTGTAAAAACTTGATATGAAACATGTTTTAATAATTGTTAACTACATGTAAGCTATAGAACTGTAACATGGTTCCCCAGTGTTATGCCAATTACAATTACAAAGTCAATTATCGAAACTCAAATGCGATTACAATTATAATTATGTCCTGTCATCATCAATTACGCAATTACAATTGTAATTGACCCCAACCCTGCCGACTATAACAGTGAAGACAAACAACCATGAGCTCACCACTGTCTTCCATCGATAACTACAGGCCCAGGAGGGGTGGTGCCACCCCGGTGATGACACGTGCACTCCACCTTTGGTGTGCAGATGTTCCCCTCACTCAGGTGAGTTCCCTCAGTACAGCCACAGCCTTCCACAGCATAATCTCCCAGCCCACAGCGAGGGTCAGAGCCAGACAGGGAGCGACACGTGTGGTTGCAGCCCAGCATTTTGTAGGAGAAGTCCAGGTTCTTTTGACATTTCACAGCTGTGGTGGAACATTTATACTGGCACTTTTACCATCCAAATTGAAGGGGAAAACCAGTTCTCTCAGTTTGACATACCAGTGGAAATTGTCTCCTCTGATTGTTAAAATGGTGTTTACACTGTTTAAATGAAATGGTTGTACTAACTTGGTTGTGTTTCTTGTGCACATAATTGGCAAAATGAAAACTTTACTTGACAAAAAATCTCTTGTATTACTATATAACTCCCTCATTCTTCCTTACATAAATTATGGCTTGGAAATATGGGGAAAAAACAAAAAATCCAATACTCATTCTATTTTCCTACTCCAAAAATAAAAATGATCACTATAGCAGATTTCTATGCACCAACAAACCCTATTTTTGTAGAACTAAATGTATTGAAAATCCATGATCTTGTTGATCTTAACACATTAGTCATGGTGTACAAGGCACATAGGAATCTTCTCCCTCCTCACATCCAGGAGATTTTTGAACACAGGAAAAGTCAGTATAACCTCCGAGGAACTGGAACTTTCAAAAAAGTAAAAGCTAGAACAAATAAAAAACAGTTAATGTATTTCTGTAAGAGGTGTTAATCTGTGGAATGATTTGAAAGATCAATTAAAACAGTCAAAGCTTTCAAAAAGATGTATAAATCTACTATAATTCAAAAATATATAGGCTCAGGATGAATAAAGTACAAAACTAATGAAAAGACTGTAATAGATCTATAACGGATGAAATGAATTAAATGATGACATGATTTAGTTTAAAAATATATATATAAAACAAAATGAAATTTATGAATTTCTTGTTAAAATAACTACTCTAAATACATGTGTATTTCTCTTCTGTTGGACACTTGAAATTGTTTATTATAAATCTTTGTGTTTTTGTCTCGTGGAAGTCTGTAAACAGGGTTAGGTATAATAAGTATTAACTTCAGTCTAAACACTTTTGGTCGTGCTGTATGCAAAATAATGGAAATTTTTTGTTTAATGTTTAATGGAATGAAACTACCAATTAAAATACTACGACTACATTAGTTGTGGCTACTTAAAATTTTAGGTTTAATGTCTAAAAAATTAGAATTGTCTTTCTTCATATAGGAAATATATATAATCTGAACAATAAATAGTAATTTGGCACAATTCTTCTATTTTGTCATTTTTAGTTGGTAAAACTCAAAACCACAAGTTCTTAAGTATGAAAAGTATTATTCTGAAACAAAAATAGTGAGTTGTCACAACATTGACTTTCTGTATTTTTTAGTTAGTAGAATAAATATTGATAAATTGCCTGAACAAATAATAAGTAGTTGGCCAAACAAATATAATTGAATCTCAAAACCTACGTTTTTTAGTTTTGAATCAAAATGTAAAAATATAGTGCAGCACGTTGCCTTAGTATTTTGAGATTTTGGTAAATGTGTCTTTTTTGCAGTGTACTGGGACTTTTACCATCCAACTTAAAGGTGAAAACCAGAGTGTGCGTATCACTTTACATTATTTTTGTACTCACTGCAGTTGTAGGTCTTTCTCCAGTCGCCGACTGCCACTCCTAGACTGACACAAGCTTTAGCATAGCTGCTCAGTGACGCACACAGGCAGTGCTGCAGATTACTGTCACAGTTGCAGGTTCTCAAAATACAAGTCTGGAAATATATATATATATAATATTAAATATTTGCAGGAATCCATGAGTGCAAATGCCGTGTCTATTGTGTAAATACTTCTTACTGTGAGGTAGGGGTCCACTGGGATATGCTCATGGCACTCAGCAAATATACCACTAGGATTAATCAACACCGAGCACTTTTGATCTGCAAATATTTCTGGAATAATTCAAATGAGATGATTAATAAAGCTTGCTTGGCAAAATAATCCCAAAGTCATGTCACGACTTTATTTTTCTTTTTTTTACAAATCCAGACATTGTCCTTGTGCAAATAAAATCATAATACCATTATCAGCGTTGATACACGAAACTGGTATGTTCACAGGACAGGAACCAACACTCCAGGACAGAGCAAAAGCCTGAGCGGAATTCTCCACCATCCCAGAGCTCGTAGTGAAGTCATCAGTGGTGTCAGTGTTGCTGTTTCCACAAAGACCTGAAAAGCAGTCGGAAAATGGGTGTTATAATACTACTAGATGATTGTTTTGGCTGCCGGACTGTTGTACAGTTAAATAAGGATGTATTATTCAATTTATTCCCCAGACGAATGAAAGACATAAATATAATATAAATATACATGTTGTTGAAATATGGTAGATCCTACAAGCTCAATATGGAATTTTGGAGGTTTCCACTTGAGGAGTTCAAACTATTGATGTAGCTGGTTATGATTTACAGTCCGCATAAACAGGTGAACGGTCGCATTTACTGACCTTGGAGTCGCTGTTAGCTTACCAATAAACAGGAAGAGATTTGTCACTTTTATAATAAGTATTGACTATAGACCACTGGGAGTGAGGCCCAAGGCCAAGACAGACTGACTTGATAATAATGTATCATGTTTCTGCAGTCAGTGCCTTCTCCTCTTCCTTCTCTGTCTTCTCTGTTTCAGGTGTCGTGAAGCTGATGATGGCAGTTCCTGATCTGTGGTTCTCAACTAGTCTGGGACACTCTGATGTTCTATCTCTCTATCCTGTTCTGTTGGTCTTTCTGTCCACTAACCCCAACCAGTCGACGCAGATGGCTGCCACCTCTGAACCTGGTTCTGCTGGAGATTTCTTCCTGTTAAAATGGAGTTGTTTCTTCCCACTGTCACTAAATGCTTGTTCATGTGGATCTTGTTGGGTTTTTTTCTTTCTTATTATGAATTATATATTTTGATAAGCGCATTGAGATGACTTTGTTGTCAATTGCGCTATATAAATAAAGTTGAATTGAATATTGGCCTTACTGTGAGACAGAAGTATTAACCACATAAACCCCACTGTACCTCCAATTGGTATGTTTTTGTTTTATTTGGGATTTTATGAGATATTTCATAGTCAAGTTAGCGTTTTTGAAAAACAAAGAGGAGTTAGGAAATGGCCATCACGTTTGTTTTGATAATCAGACGCACTTCAACTAGGTGACGTAATAATCTGATGGCCGCGAAGGTTAGTGACGTCTGCCGTGGTGAAAAAACTACAAATTTCCGAAAATGGACTAAAAGCTCATTTATACCACTTTCATCTGATGGAATCTAAAAAATCACACATTTTGAATGTAAATCAAAGGAAAAGAAGCAACCAGGCTATGAGGAACAAAAGTGAAATTAAAAGAACATCACAAATATGAATTATGTTGAATAAAACATAATGTGGCTAAAAATGTCTCTGTTTTCTTATTCTTGAAGCACAGTGTCTGTTTTATGTCAGTTATAATCTGATAATATCTCTTACATATAATATATGGGTTTTAAATTATTAATTTAAAGTTGTTCAAGACATAGTATTGCATTGAACTTGCATGTTCTCCGTTACTTGTCAGCACTCGGGTGTGCATTTCCCTTTAAATTTTGTCGCCGCAAGGAATTGTGGGTCAGTTTTATCTCATCTGCTTTGGTAAAGGATGCATCAGTGTTTCCTCGGCTAAAGGAGGTAAAAAATGAAGCATTGAGCCTCCTTTCCTGAGCTTAAAGAGAACTCGGACGCTCTTTATCACGGCCACCACTTAAACACTTCCGGGGGTGAAGGAACAGTGGATAGTAAAGGAGATAGGAGGGACTATTCGGACGCAGCCATAGGGTTATGATGACCATTCAGAACAACACAAAATTCTCAATAAATAATTAATATAATAATTATATTTAAGGATTAAAAAAAGTTTAAAAACATACATTCATCAGATGCATAATTTAAACATCAATGTAAAATCTAAATGTGGCCAATTGAAATAAAATGGAGTAACCTAGTAATAATAATAATAATAATAATTCAAATCATTAAATACTTTCAGTAGGTGTAGGACGAGCCTCGGACCTGAAATATTGTCTGTGTTCTCCCTTGGTGGTGTAATGTAAAGCTGGATCTCGGGGGAAACCTGGACTTGGATCTTCAGACCAAAGTTTGTGTTGACTTGAACATACATCGAGGACTGCCAAAAAACCAGGGTATGATCTGACAGGAAGAGAACCGATCTATTAGTGTGTCATTAGGTGTAAATAACCCAATGCTCAATCACAACAACTGTTCACCAGTCTGATGAAGTTCAACCATCTCTTGATCTCCGACTTTAACCATGTTGTGTGTGAATGTGTAGGTTTCCTGAAAAGTCAAATAGATTTCGTAGTTATCATGAGCCAGTACCTGGAAAAAAAAATAGTGCATTGTTTGATACAAACCTGTAAAATCTTGAGAGTAACTTTTTTCACTGATGTTTCTTTTTCATGAAACTCAATTTTTAACATCCAATTGGGGCCCTGTAAAAAACAGGAGAAAACTAATTACTTCTCTCCACATAAAAAGCTATCAAATCTTCATTTTTTTTACTACTAGATGGGAAAAAAGCAGCACCTGCGAGGCCACATATGTGCATCTACCAGGAACTTCATACTCTTTCCCATCAAATGATGTCACAAACGGCCCTTCGATGATGCACTTGGACAGGCAGAGGTTTCTGGTGCAATGCCACTTTCCTCCTTCACACAAACTGTACGAAAAATGAAACGTGTCTCACAAACTGTTTTGTGTTTTTTTTTTTTTTTTTTGTAACTAATATGATCTCACAGGTGTCACATTTCATTGCAACTTACCATGATTGACACTTGGTGTTTCGCATGTCTCCTGTTTTGTAAGTCCTCCCAGAAAAAACACAGGGACAGCTGGACACATTAACACAATGAAAGCCATCCTCATGATCATTGAGGACCAAACCTGCAACACAGTTCAGTAAAGAGGTCAAATATAACTTGTGTAAGGAAAACCAACACTTCTTCATGAGGCTAGTGGACTTCTGAGAGCTCACCCTCTGTGCAGACACAGGAATCGGTTAAATCCTCAGTGTTGACCCTGCGGTTCTGATGGGAGCAGCTTGGAACAAAGGGATCACTTTTTTCTGCATAAATCAGATCTCCAGGACAAGTCGGCTCAGCTGCAAGTGAATGCATTAAAAATAATTCATTTAAAATATATCTTAGAACAGTTTTTCCAAGGTTCTTGATTCTTGAAGCTCCCCACCTTCAATCCAATGGCTTCACATTTTATTTTGCTGCTCCCCTTCATTCTCCAGGTTGAACGTCATAGTGCGCGCAAGTGTTAGTACTCAAGACCGATCTCAAGACCCCATTTTGAAGGTCTTGGTCTGGTCTTGGTCTCAGACTGGCTCTGGAACTCTGGATCTTCAGAGCACTGATCTGCTATTCTTCAACTTTATTCATGTGATCATAAGAAGAAGCACTTGGAACTGTTCCTTATTAATCAATGTTGTAATTTGATCTAAAACATTAAGCGTTAGCTCACTGATTGTTCTGCCTACTTGGATCTCTTTCCTAGTGTCTTATGTATCAGATACCTGCATCTGTCCATCTTATTTTGAGAAATACCTCTGAACACTTTATATAGGGATTGTTCACCCGACAAATAAACATCTTATTTACAACTATTTCAAATAATTCTGGAATTATCAGTGGCTTTTATATACACACAAGGATTTTTTATTTTTTGCAAGAATTTATATGAACAAATTGGTCAAGATTTGAGATTTTTGCATGTTGTGCTTTGAAAGAGTTGCAGGCACCTTGTTTTTGTCTGTCGAATGTATTTAAAGAAAACTACATTTAAAGAGAGAATGTTCTTTAACTGTTCAACCTTAACATGGTTTTAAAATGGATTTATGTGGTCTTGGTCTTGACTTGGCCTACTTTGGTAGCTCTTGTCACCTGGCAGCTATTCTTAGTCATTCACATGCAATAGGTGAACAAAAAACACTTGTAATCCATTTGTGCGCAAATTCAATTTAGCGCTCTTTATTTATGATCATAGTAAAATGGACCATAACTCACTCAGTGCCATTGACGAGATAATTTGTCATTTCAAATCCAAATGCTCAGTGCCATTGACGAGAAAACTCGTCAATTGTATTTTATCACGTAGATTACTAAAACACAGCCTGGCGGAGGTCCCTCATGAATATCTAAGCTGTAGTGTGATGTAGTGACCAACTGGTGCCCTAAAAATGGCAGCAGCGCACCTTTAGATGTGAGATAGGACCTGAGAGGATTATTGATTATGCTGCGATCGTGAGATTAAACCATCAACTAACCGGGCTAAACGGGTCATCTCTGCGTGTCAGGAGGAAGAGGAAGTTACGTCTGTGGGATTGACGGGGGGAGCAGATCAACTGTGAGCCAGATAGCAAAATAATAGGTGACATGTAGGTGGTAGCAGCGCACCTTTGGATGAGAGATTGCCCGTGATGGGCAGAGCTCAGAGGGAGAGGAAAGGAGTTTATGAGACAGAAAATGGCAATGACATTTTTTTTTTTTTGGAAAAAGCCTGTTTTCTCAGCTTTTTGCTCTGAAACTGTCGATTTGTGTAAAACTTGCTCTATTCAACTGCTGATTACGGAAGAACTAAACAAGCTAAACAATTTTTCAGACTGTCATAGTACAAAATATTCTGTGGGTCTTTAAAAATCAGTCAAAATGCTCTAAAACGGCTAGCACTAAGGGGGGTAGAAATTTTGAAAATGGCTGGCACTGAATTAGTTAATTGTCTTCAATGGGAACTAATGGGGCAGTGTGGCTGCACTAACGACAGTATCATCACTACAGACAATGTCTATGGCTTGGATCTCTTTTAGCATCATTTGTTAGAGATTTAACCAGCTCTTTGGGGACCGTGACATTAAAATGACATACCACAGTCAGTGAGCATTCTCCATTTGTTCCAGATGAAGCTGCTGTTTCCACATTGCTGAGTGATCTCTTTAAAGAAAGCACAGGCGATGTGGTCACTGCTTTCATAGCTGTTTATGTTCCACTCACACAGCTGTAAATATGATATTGTTTCAGCATGCAGGCAATCCAAAGTGTGAGAGAAGAAAGTCCTGCATTGCTGCAAAAAAACACAGAGAAATGATAAGAACAAGGACACGGCCCACTTTAAAGCATATAATAATAAGAAATATTTTTTTAAAAAAGTGCAAAAAAAGGCAAACAAGACATGTAAGGACAATTTAAAATGAAAAATATAATCTTACATTAAAGAAAGTTTGCAACCAGAAACTTACTATGTTAACAGCTGATAGAGGATCTTTAATTTGGCAGAAGTCCTCTGCCAGTGCACTGTTAGTGATCAGTTCATCTTTGCTGCCTTGGACAAACAAAATGAAAAATTTCAAGAAGTTTGCAAATTTTAGACCTAAAAGTAATAATAGTAGTAACAAAAGTAGTAATCTCTCCATAATTTGATTGATTGTCTTAAAACTCCAACAACTTCATGGATTTACTTGACCCCAAACATTCTACAGTAGTGCGACGTTTCTTGCTATAAGTGGTGCATTAGGAGCGAACAAATGATCAAAATAATGTTTTTATTCTTTCTTCTTTTAGTGTTTTTGCGTAGATTTTGCCAATTTGTTGTAATCTTTATTCATTAATGTATTCAAGTAGGTTTCTCCTTCTCAACGTAACAAACTCTTTCATCACCACATATTATATGAAAATGTTTGTGATATCTTTCTCAGATTTTTCACCAATCAGGGACCCTTAAATTATATTTAAAAAAAGTCCTTATCAGTAACCATTTATGACTAATAAATCTATGACTTCTGGAACACAAGTATTTCCAACAAATATATCATTTCAATCTTCATTCCTACCTGTGTTGTTGTGGATTCCACACAGTCCAGTCATATCTGTGCTCAGATCCTGCTCAAGTTCCACCTTCCCAAACCAAAAAAAAGTTGTTTTAAATATTAGAATGTATAGTTTTAAATGCTAAAATGAACTTGATAGATAATAATAAACCATCGTCTTACCCACAAAGTGTCAATTCCTCCAGCTACACTGTGCCAAGTGACTGACAATGGAAGCAACGCGCTTCTCAATCTCGTAAAGATGCCAAAAGGAAAAATGTGCTGATACGTGTGGTCGTATGGAGGAGAAACTCTGTCAATAAAGAGCAAACAAGGTTCTCATTCTCTCTATCCTTCATAGAATTAAGGAATTAGGTTAGTTATAGCTCAAACTGCCTGTTAGTTTTCATGCAATGTGGGATAAACTTTAGCATCACTGTATGCAGTCTTCCCTGTCACTAATGGATCAAACATCAGCGCACCAAATTCAAAAGTCCTAATGTAATATTTTTTTAGTATAAGAGGTAAAAAATTGTGTTTTTGTTGCAGTTTTTTCCTCACAGCTTTGTTAATAATTTGAAAGCAAACCTCTGCTTCTCCACAGTGATATCCCCACTCTGCAGAACAGTCTTTATTTTGTTGACGATGATCTGAACTTTTTCCAAAAGTCCGTTTTCTCCTCTCTGCACAGTGATGTCACATTCAACCCGGTGATGGGTAAAGTGGGTGAGGGTGAAGGGGCAATTTGATCTTATGTAGTAACTGGAACCATTGAAAGGCTGGATGACACCACTGCCGAATGTCCTGCAAGTGTCTGCACGAGGGAACAATCAGTTAAAAGATGACTTTAACAGTAAAAATCCATTTAGTGCTATACTCACATTTCTGAGTCTCGGATGGTGTCACAGTCGTATCTGGAACAAGAGCTACGAGAAAATGATTCAGTCAGAAAAGTTATCAAAAGGAACTAAACAATCTGCAAATGAGAAGGGCGGAAAAATCCTTTCTTTAAATTTCCCATGTGATGTTAAACAGCAGCTACTACTTTATGGAACATTTACATATTTTGCAAATGTTGAATAATCATTTTTATATGCTTTTCTCTTTGCTTTTGCCTGATTTTTACTACATTTGCTACATATTTGCATAAAAAATAAATACATTTGATATAGGGGATCATATTCTTTTATATCTATTGGGATTAGAATCCTGAGTTTCCTGAGCCATTAGGCATTAACACTGTGTATTAACCACACTGTAATTCACAGAGTTTATGCTGAAAAAACAAATAAACAAGGAAAACAGAACTAACAAACACAGGAAGAGCACATGAGAATAGAACATGAATAATGTTATAATATAATATTTACCAAAATACCATTAAAAAAACATCATCCTAAGCCTGTTTCAAGCATCCAAGTTAAACTTTACACTGTACAGAGATGTTTTTCTTATGTTTATGTTACAGATTCTCTTCAAGTGATGCCAATGTTATAGACTAGACAAAGACACATCTCTAAAGACAAAGAAAACGACCAGCAACTTGCATCAACTGATTCCAAAAATACCCAATTTGACTCCAAACACATCATAAAAGGCAACAACAAAATGACGTATTAGCACACAAAATGAAATAAAAGTATACAAAACAACAGCAAAAACACATAAAACAAGAACAAAATACACACAATTTCTCAAAAGACACACAACATGACCAGTAAAATACATCATGATTCCAAATATAAACAAAATGAAAGAAAAATACAAATTGACATCTACATTTACCGATAAACAAACAAAATGAATCCAAAAACACACAAAATGACTACAAAAATACATAAAATGACAACAAAATGACAGCAAACAATCTAAATCATAACAAAAATACACCCAAAATGACATAAAAGTACTAAAAATGACATAAAAGGTCACAAAACTATAACATTACAAAAAAATGACTAGCAAAATACATAAACCTCGTCCAATACACAAAATGAGGACTAAAATACACAAAACTACAACAAAAAGAAGGCAAAAAACATGTTTTTTCCTGTAATACTGTTCAAATTGGTCATTATTCTAAATGCTGGCACAAGTTTTGATAACGTGGCTCTCAGATAATAATATTTTTGTGGCACCCGCTGTGATCAAAGTTGCTCATTTCTTTAGCTCTAAAATAAATTGCTATTATCTCATTGAAATCAGTCAAATGTTCAGATAAAAGCTGATTATCCATAATCATTGCTGATCAGCAGAGTACCTGAGGCCAAGGAAAAGCTGACCAACAGCATCCATGTCTGTGGGGTCATTCTGCTGATGCAGGAGAACACCTGAAAGCACCAGTTCCCTACCTCAGCAGACATATATAACGTCATACGCCTGAATCACCACCTTCCGGGCAATGTCATGCACTCATCAGTAGAAACCAACTCAATAGTATTAAAGAAGAAATAAGGAAATCATTAAACAATAAGGGGGAAAAGCTGCTGGGTTACAGTGCACCTAACTGACATGCAGTCCCGTGGGAAATCGAAGGTGAAGAAAAGATCTTATTTTAAAGCTTGAAATTCAAGCCCATTTCCTTTGTTTAGGCTTTGTTCTTAAAGAAAGGTTTGATTAATTGTAGGATCAACAGGTGAACATTTCCAGTAAAGATTTAACAGCTCTGAAGAGGAAAAAGTATCATATCAGGTCCACCAGCTTTATCCTTGATATTTAATATGAAAGTTAACAAGTAAAAAAAAAAAAAAAAAAAAAATAGCAATGCTTACATACTTTAACACAAAAGGAGACAAAAAGATGCTGAAATACCTGAAGAATAAAACAAAATTTAAATGCAAAAACATACTAACAAGATCAAAAAGCAACAGGAAGGCAAAAACACATTTATAACAATAATACATAATAAACGAATAAAGGAATTACATTTTATTACGTTTTTTTTCCACTGACATTAATGTTAGCAAATACTGTGCGAGTGAAAACTATAACAGTTTGAGTACTAACTACTAAAACATTACAATTGATAGCTCAGCACTGTCAGTGCATTCGTTTCCAGACTTGTGTTACATTTACATACACGATAGAATATATCCTCTTTTTCCCTTTGATGTGTTTGCATTGTTTTACATGCAATAGTATTAACATATCAGGAACAAATTAATAATACATTCTCAAAGTAATGCAACTGCACTGAGCTCTCCACAGAGAACCCACTATACAACCCAACGTCATTTAGACCTTCTTTTTTGGGCTAAATCTAGTCGATCCATCTTACCCTCGATTTAAACCAAATATAGTCATTGAAAGTGGATTTTTTTGGACTGTCAGAATCGGTACAAATTTAGCCACAATATAGTCGTTAAATTTAATTGTCATTGGATTGTCTAACTTGGTTCAATTTTAGCCCAATTATAGTTAATGAAATTGAGTTGTTATTAAACCGTTCAACGTAGTCCAGTTTTAGCCCAAATATAGTCGTAGAAATGAAGTTGCTATTGGGCCGTCCAACTACGTCTACATATTTCCCAAATATAGTTGTGTTATCAGCGAAGGATTTGCATGCGTGAAGCGTGCCCGACCCTCCAAGGAAACCATCGGCTTTGTCAGAGCTGGGGAGCAGCCAACCCCGGCCAGAAGAACCTCTGCAGGAATCCTAACCTCTGCAAAAGACTGGCAGCTGTTGGGGGATCTTGAACATCAGCTGAAGTTTCCCAGCCACATTGCAGTTACCACCCTGCGGCCAGACATTGTCCTTGTGTCTGAGGCCAGTAAGCAAATAGTGCTGCTGGAGCTGACCATCCCGTGGGAAGAACGCCTGGAAGAAGCCTTTCAGAGGAAGCTCTCCAAGTATGCAGGACAGGTCAGTGTCTGCCAGCTGACTGGTTGGAGAGCAAGGTGTTTCCCAGTGGAGGTTGGATGTAGGGGTTTTGCAGCCCGTTCCCTAACCAGAGCACTCAGCTGTTTGGGCATTGAGGGAGAGAGAAAGAGAAGAGCAATCCGTAGTACCACCGACGCGGCAGAAAAGGCCTCAAAATGGCTGTGGCTCAAAAGAGGAGAGCCATGGAGTCATGGTAGCAAGCTCGTCATCTTGACACGAGCCGGGGCCTGATCAGCCTCGGCTGGGTCACCTGGAGGAGGGCGTATCATGTTGAAAGAACCGAAATGACGAATGAGACCAGGCACATAACTGATGATGTGTCCAGAGGCATCAGTAGATGTATGTACACAGTGTTGTTATTGGATTGTCAAACTTGGTCCAGACTTATCAGATTTGGTCCAAGTGTGGTCCAAAAATAGTCTCATTTGGGGTAAGTATCTCAGCAATTTTAACCCTTTTATTTTGACCAATTTGGGGCAAATTAGCCAAAAACGAAATAAATGAGAAGAAAAGGTGTTTCAATTTCAAACATATCAGCTCACTAACTAAAGCTAAAATGAAGTCTAAATGAAGAAAAGCTGGTGATTGGTATCAAGCAATGTGTAGTTTTAAGAAGAACCATGAAATTTATAGAAAAGAATATATTAGATCATTATTTGGAAATGAAAAACGTTTGGTAATTTTGTAACGTTTTACTTAAAAAAACAAAAAAACAATGTGTTATCCTGATAAAATGAAAAACAATAGAGAAGGTTGAAGGTCAGCATGATTCAGCCTATGGTGTTTGAAATATACACATGATTCCTAACAAATCTACCAGTAGTTCCATCAGCACTAACCAGGGAAAGTCCGATACACACAAACACAAAACATACGTCTGGGGTCTTGAGTTTCATGCACACAGGAACAGTCAGTGTACTTATTGAGTTCTTATTTCAGGGAAATATCTTTAAAGATTTCCTTGTTGCACTTTTGTCTCTGGGTTTTTCTTTGTGTGCTGCATAATCATTGAATGAGTCAAATAAAGAAAAGCATCCAGATGAAGGGCTTTAAAAAGGTGCGTTACTATATGACACCTATAACTAAACAGATTGTGGGACATTTACCCACCCCAAAACCTGAAAAAGGAAAAAATGCCCACAAACTAAAATATACAGAAAATATTTACTACCTCCAACCATGGAGTATTTAATCAAACCCAGCATATGGTTATTTACCAACCCAGTCTCACTCCCAACTCGTCACATATCAAAGTTCCGGAATGATGTGACGCTAAACTTAAGACTTTTAACCCTAACCCTAACCTAACCCTAAGTTATGGGTACATCAATTTCTCACAAGAAATGTCATGAAAACAATTGTTTCCACGGGTCGACCCTTAGCGTTACATAATGAAGCCAAAGGTACCCTCCCTAACGTCAATATGTGACGAGTTGGGAGTGAGAATGTGTTGTATTTACAGGTTTAACCCGAGAGTCCGGCTCAGTTAAACCTGGATCTAACTTTGTTTCTTCAAAGAGAAAACACCGTTGTTGCCATGGAAACAGTCTGTGGCTCAAACCTGCTCCCGACCAGGTTTAAGCAGAAGGCTTGGTATACCTGCTGCCTAAACCATCATTTTGAAAGATGTCATTTAGTGGTGCTTTTAAACACTCTGCAGAGATCTACAAATGCTCTTTGTAAAAAGTTCTCTGATTGGCTGAAATCCCCGCGTCACGCCCCTCGATTTCTAAAGCTTATTTACAGGGCCAAGAGAAGGAGAAGAGTTTTAGTGTTTACTCAAAACACTTTGAGTTACAATATACAGCAGTCCCTCATTTATCGTAGGGGTTACGTTCTAAAAATAACCCGCAATAGGCAAAATCTGCAAAGTAGTCAGCTATATTTTTTACAATTAGCATACATGTTTTACGGCTGAAGAACTCCTCACCACACACTTTATACACTTTTTCACATTTCTCTCTTGTTTAAACACTCTCAAAGTTCAAACTTCTGTAGATTTTAAAACATAAACCTGTTTTCAAACATACAGCACTTCAGAAACACGGCGATTAGACATTGATGCCGAACGCATTCAGAGTCTTTGTTGACGTCAACACGGACACCATTCTGTTCACCCGTTCAACCATGGAGTAGAAGCTGCGTGTGACCACCTGGAGCTGTATGACACGGCCTTTATAATCGGGACCGGACTAGGAAGGATTTGGCGTGGAGGAGAATCAGCGAGGAGGTGGTAGTAGCAGTAGCAAGTTCTCTCTGTAGCACTGAGCTCGGATAGCATTAGCCACTAATCACACCTGCTTTTTTCACTGGTGGTTTATGTTTATGAGAGGAGAAAAAAGAGTGCAGCTCCTCACTTCAGCAGGCAGTGAAACTCACCAAGTTGGATGTGTCGCTGGTGGGTGAACGCAGCATTAGGCAATCTGGACACAGAGCACAATGCACATTCACACGCTGTAAAAAAAAGCATGCAAAATTGCACTGTAAAAAAAATCTGCAAAACACAGAGGCCGCAAAAGGTGAACAGCATTATAGTGAGGGACAACTGTACTCAATGATTATAATGGATTTTTGACCAAATGACACCAAAAAAAAACTTACATACTGCAGCTTTAGGCAAAACGGTGTCAGCTGTCTTGGCTGAGTCGATGCTCTTCAAGCTGACAAGGGTTAGATGAAATGGAAAAAGCCAGTAAACCTTGTTCTTTTAAGAGCACTTTGATTAAATCCCCCCTGGACTTATGTGTACCAGGTTTGACTTTTCATCTGTCGTCTTTTAACACAGTAATAGAAGGAACATTAGACATTTGATCAATCCAAAAATTCATGAAATTCATCACTCGAGTAAGGAAGCTAAATACAACTAAGCTCTGACCAATGTCTCGCTTAAATGGCGTGAAATTTAAACACCGATCAAACAATCACATGAGCTATTTACAAACTTCTAACGCCTCATACATCAGCGCTGGAAAGGAATGTAGTTCTAATTAAAAACTATCCCTTTCATAGAGATGCACATTATATGCTAATTAATACTCAGATCTGCTTTATTTTAAGCCAGCAGCTATTGATTAATTCAGTGCTTAAGTAAAGGATAGACCCCATACATTTCCTGGTTTTGGGTTTAATTTCCTGAGAATATAACATGTCTACATGTGTTTCTACAGCTTAAAACAAGAAATGTTCACCTCTTCCCAGCTTAAGTGAGCTTTTAGGATCAGAGGTTATGCTGCTAAACTTCAGGTTACCATCAGAATTGCAGGATTTGATTAACTGTTGCGTCTAAACACTTTCACGTGGTTTAAAGGAATACTTTAATAAAAGTGAGAAAAGAACTAAGCAACCACATAGATGGACAAAACGACTAGAGAAAGTCTCACGTTTCCAATCACACAGAATTGACGCTTGATCAATTAAATGAAAAAAGAAACCAGATAAAAAACAGAATTAAATAGCGTATTTTATGTTTGTAGAAAATATGTGTATTTAATGCACTGTTGACTGTTCCATTATTAAACCATATTGTTTAAATAAATAAATTAAACGCTGTTTGATAGAGCAGCATTACTGTGCATGTAATACTTCAATCAGTCAGTAGAGGGAATGCTTTCTGCAGGTATGGAAGGGGCTGCTGTGTCAGTAGAAGGAGGCAGTGCTAGTTTCAAAAGTGTAGTCCATCCATCTTAATTTATAACTACAGGAACTGTTGTAGAGGCTGCTCTACAAATAAGGGCATGCACATTAACACATTCATATCTAATGAAATCATTTATTACTCCGACTGACCTGACAGTTTAGAGCAGGGATGTCAAAGTCAAGGCCCGCGGGGAAATTGATGATCTATTCATCACAAGACATTAAAACACCTGTCAGATAAAGCTCTGCAATACATTTCAGCCACAGGATAACATGATACATAATGTGAGATTTTGAACTGGGTTATTGGTGGAATTTAACATTTGTTTTGTTGTCATGATCTATCACCCGTTTTCAGTGAAAAATAGTGTGTAAAAGCATGATGGTGTTCCAAAACATGCATGTGAGGCATTTCTATGTCATGTTGGGGCCACATTTTAAATAGGGCGAAAAACGGGCCAGATGACTTTCTCTGTTTCCGAAGGTAAATTCATTTTTCCCCAATTGTTTTCCACAATCACGGAAAATCACAGGCCCTAAAATCACCATTAAAGGTCCAGTATTATGCTATTTTTCACCGTATCCATCTCCATTTGTTCTAAGAACCCCAACAACATAGTATTTGAGGTTTATTTTTACAAACTCACCGGTTTTCCAGAGTTTTAGCCCTCTGAAAAGTGATTTTCTGAGAAGTTCTATAAACAGGCTGTTTTGGGGCCTACTTATGCATATTCCTGAGTAGGCGTGTCTGTAGACGCTGACTACATACAACAGCTGATCACAAGCAATTTTCTTTTGATATCCCGACACTCTTGTTATTGTTTTCAGCCAAAAAAAAACTGCACATTACAGTAAAACACATGGCTATTTAAGCGGCTATTGTGATTGTGAGTCCGACAAACATTGTTTCAGGGTGTGTGCGGCAGCAGCAGCAGAGACAATCAGCTGAGTCAGCTGCTTCAAACACTCACCGGAGCTGCTACGTTACTTTCCTGTCATCCTCTCCACTACTTTTTACAGAACTAGTCTATTCAAGGTTATAGTCCACTGTTTTGTCCAACTGCTGCGTTGCATTAGGTCACAAGGTGATATCGCAGATACAAAAAATGGAACTGATTGTAACAGTTCCCTGGGTTCTACGCCGTGGCTGCCCACTGCTCCTCAAGGACAGGTTAAATGGAGAGAACACATTTTGTGTATGTAGCTTTACATACAGTATATGACAATAAAGTATAATGTATATATTAAATCGCAGTGTTTGTTTTACCTGTGAGGCAGTTTGAGGGGGAGGAGCTCACATTCTTATACATGGGAGGAGGAGCCAGGATTGTCAGAAGTTTCCACTAGGTGATGTCAAGTAGCGAGAAAAATCCAACTCGCCCGTTTGGAGCTGACTTTTTTACAAAATGTGGAATAACAAGGAAGGGAGGAAACAGAACTTTTTCTACTTTGACCCTCTGAATGAGGCTAAAGGAATGTATATCACTGTAGCAAAACCATTATAAAGGTAGCTTTTCATAATACCGCCCCTTTAAGTTTGTTTCACGATATATAGTTCCTGCCTTACACTCAATGTAGGAATGGGCTCCAAAATCCCCTGCGACCCTGTAGCAAAAAGCATAGAAGACGAGACAACAATATTAAATAAAAATTATATTTTTGTCTATAATTCACTTTTTTTATTTCATTATAAAAAATATTGTAAATATAGTTTTTGTCTTCATCAAAATATTATATCGTATCAGTCCCGTGAAAAAAATATACCTTGCATTATATCATGACCTCGGAGTATCTTCCCACCGCTGCTTTATAAATAAAGTTTGATTGATTTACGATGGGGCAGAACCCTAGCACCCTCTAGTGACGAGTGTCCATATGTAAACATTAAAACTCGCTTCTTGTCATGTCCAAAAACACAATCCTTTTGGAGAGAGATCATACATGTAATTGGAGATGTTCCGTGTTGTAAAATTCCTGTAGACCCTATGATTGTTTACCTGGGTCTTTTATCGGTGAATGTCATCTCCAAAAGTGATGTTTATCTTTTTTAAATAATCACAGCAATAAAGAACATTACAAAGAACTGGTTAAAAGTTGACCCACCAACAGTGGACGAATATATTGAAGGAAATATATTCAAAGGAAAATGAACCACTTAGCCTATTTAAGACCCCCCTCCCCCATATTTAGTGTTATCCGTTTTTTCTTCAGTCTGCTTTAACTTCTCTTACACCGTTTGTCTGATTTTGACAAATAAGCTATCAGTTCACTATAAAGTTCCCGAGATTTATGCTATTGCTTTTGTAATTTTTAACTTTTAAACTTTTTGACTGATTGCATTTTTTTCTTTCCCATTCATTTATTTTGGAAATTTCAGCTTTTTCAACTTTTTTAAGCCATTTCAACCTTTTTGCTAATTTTCAGCTAATTGCTAATGCTAGGTTAATGTTATTGCTAAGCTAATGCTAAGGTTAGGTTGATGCTACTGCTAGGTTAGTGTTAATGCTAGTCTAATGCTAATGCTTGGTTAATGTTAATGCTAGGTTAATGCTATTGCTAGACTATGCTAATGCTACTAAATGCTAACCAATGTTAATGTTAATGCTAGCTAATGCTAGGTTAATGCTATTGCTAGGCTAATGCTAATGTTAGACTGATGCTAATGCTAGGCTAATGCTGAATTAATGTTAATGCTAGGTCAATGCTATTGCTAGACTATGGTAATGCTAACCAATGTTAATGTTAATGCTAGCTAATGATAGGTTAATGCTATTGCTAGACTAATGCTAAGGTTAGGCTGATGCTACTGCTAGGTTCATGCTAATGTTAGGCTAATGCTTGGTTAATGTTAATACTAGGTTAATGCTATTGCTAGGCTATGCTAATGCTACCTAATGCTAACAATGCTATTACAAATTTATGGTAATGCTAGCTAATGCTAAGCTAATGCAGTGCGATGTGGGCCAGCACCTGCATCCTCACTTGCATTTTCTTCAGGAAACGCAAATATTGCAGTTTGTTTTGTTATATTGTTGTTCATGTGACATAAAACATGTAAATAAAGAGTTTTCAAATTAAAATAAAAAACTTGTTGGATCCACAATTATGTCAGCTCAACCTTTAAATGTCAGATTCAAATATCAAGCTGCATAATTAGTGTTTCTGGTGATTAAGTAGGCCTATTGATCCTATACAACTAATTAGAGGTATTATTATTTGTAATGTTTTAAACTTGGTAAATAAACTGCTCAGCAGAGCAAACCCAGAGAGAAACTACATTAATCGCGTCATGCCGACGTGGGATGTGACGAACGGACCCCCTACCCTGACCCTCCTCCTTGTCTCCACTGGTTCAACTCTCATCAGGACCAGGGATGAGATGCTCTGAGTCTGAACACACGCACAGCTGTCCACTAACTTCATCCATCAGCCAGCCTCTCAGTCCAAGTGTTTTAGGAGAGCCTGCACCGGGGTGGCTTTACCTCCAGGCTGAGGGAAGCGAACGCTTCAGTTTGTGGGTGTTTTCTTCTTTAGGAGCGACAGCTACAACTCAGTCGCTCCGTGCTGTGGAGTATTTCCCATATGTCACGAAAGCAAGCGGACCATGACTACAACCTGCGGAGTATGAGCAACCTGATGGGCGAGCGGCGGAAGAAGGTGAGCGATGGAGGAGAGCGGAGCCTCATTAAGACTCCGTCCAATGCCAGCCTCAGCAGCCAGGCTCAGGCTGCCCCCGCTGGATCCGGGGCCACAGCCGGGGCAGCAGCCTCCTCCTCCTCCACCTCCACCGGGGAGTTGGAGCGGGCTGCCCGCAAGCAGTTCCAACAGGACACCACCCCCGGGTTCGTCTACGTGCTGGCGGTATTCTCCGCCCTGGGAGGGTTCCTGTTCGGGTACGACACTGGGGTGATATCGGGGGCCATGCTGTTGCTGAAGAGGGAGCTGGAGCTGAGCGCCCTGTGGCAGGAGCTGCTCATCTCCAGTACGGTGGCAGCGGCCGCCCTGTCCGCCCTGCTGGGCGGCTTCCTCAACGGGTTGTTCGGGCGCAGGGTGTGCATCCTGCTGGCCAGCTTCTTCTTCGCCGTCGGGGGGTTAGTGCTGGGCACGGCTCCCGGAAAAGAGGTGCTGTTGGCGGGAAGGCTCATCGTCGGAGTGGGGCTGGGTAAGAGCCGTACCAGGGGCACTGGCTTCACAAGTTAGGGTCTGTTTCTCAAACTAAAGTACAGTACTGTTAACCAAACATTAGGTGCACATTTCTACCTGTTATCCAAAGTTTGGTAACACTTTACTTTAAGTTTTATACATAAGGCTGACTCACACTGTTGCTTTTATCCTTTTAACAGCTTTTTGTACCCCAGTGTTTCCCAAACTATATTAACCTATTAGCTCAACATTAACCTTGAATTTAGGTCTTTTTATTCATTTATTTCTGATATTTCGCTCATTTTAGAATTTGGCCACAAATCCACAATAAATTCTTAAAGTGTTTGCATGTAAAAAAAAAAAAAAAAAAGAGGAAAAAAAAAATCTACAATGTTTAAAAAACAAACTGTGTACCTCCTGAGAGGTGTTGAAGTACCCCAAGGGGTACACGTAACCCCATTTGAGAAACACTGTTCTACACCATTCTGACTGAAAAAGTACAATCACATCTTTCCGATTACATGTCATGATCTTACTAGTTATGTGCAAAAAGTCCAGATTCAGGTAAAAGTGTAGATACAGAAGAAACTGCATCTCTGTGACATTTACTATAGTTAGAATTATAGATGTAAAAAAGAATAATTCCATGTGTGAAAGGGAGATTTTTCTGCAGCACAAATGTATTTATTTGTACCCCTGGAAAGAAATAACCTTTCCATTGTGTTACATTACAGTGAAAGAGTGTTTTTTACATAAATTAAGCGTTGGAAAAAACTTCTCAAATGCTCAGAGGTGTAAAGTTTACTGATATATTCTACTTAAGTAGAAGTACTGTTACTTGATTGAAAGTACAAGTGTAAGTAAGTCATACATAAAATATTCAAGTACAAGTAAAAAGTAGCTCAATTGAATAGTACTCAAAGTAAAAGTTATTAGTTACTTTCACCCCCCACAATTATTTTTGGCAATAAATCCTGCCACGGTTCTCTTGCATACAGTAAACATCTCATGTATAAACTTAAAAAGGAAGACACCAAATCTTAATTTATTTAACTTTATTTTCCACAAAAGTATCTGTGTAAATCAAAAGGTTTGCCAAAATGTACAATTGTTTTTCAAGTAAACGTTACACCAATGAATAAAGTGCAAAATGAAATACATTTTCAGGCTCTAAGTATAGATACATTTATGAACTCTAAAACGTGCCATATAGGTAAGAACATAGTAGGTAGAAACCACTACCTGAACCACAGAAAGTGGCTTTGATCAGAAATGGCACGACTAAGAACAAATGGATTATGTTCAATGGGAGACCATGGAATGAAATAGAAATTTAAAAAAAAATAATCACAAAAAAACAATAATTAACCCTAACTCCAAAAATGCCAACATAGCTCCAAAAGTGTCATAATTACATAATTAAATAAATACTGAACAATATTTTTTGCAAATAAAAAATGCTGTTTGAAAAATAGCCATGCCTTTATTTGACTTTAACTCTGGTTATACTTACATGGGGTCTGGGTATAACTTTTTCAACTGTGGGCCAGTAATGTTCAACCAAGCACACACACCCAACATCTTTAAAGATGAACTTTGTTTCAAATATTTAAAAAAAAAATATTTTGAAATGTGTGAAACGTGTGTATTTCAGTTTTCATTACCCAGACATGGCAGGCAAAGAGGAGCCCAGGGCTGCTATTGTAAAGTAAAACTGACTCCATACTCACAAAAACACATTATTTCACTATAAAGGTTTGATTTGATTCATTTATTTATTTATATCAAACATAAAAGAATATAAAGCAGTCATTGCTCACTTAAAAGAGCCAGCAATGTTTGAGAAGGGGTAGAAGGAAGCTTAACACTTATCTCGTCCTGCCCCTACTTCCAAGCTATTTCACAAAGAACAAAATAACTGACATTTGAGCAAATACATACATATATATGTATATAAATACACAACAAAATACACACAAATTTAAACAAAAACAAGCATTCTAAGGCCTACCTAGACTTACATAACATCTATGTCCACCTCCGCTTTAGATTCTAGTCCTTGTACTGACCTAATAAGTTATATACATTCAATACATATTCTGCACAAGTTTTATATATACAGTTTAAACATTCACATTAAACATACTGTATGTACACATATACATACATACACATGAATGTATATGACTTAATAATATAATAATAATATTATACTATTTCATATTTATGACAAAATTAATCGATGAAATTTAGAGTGGCATATATAAATTAACAAAAACCTTTTATTATGTTTAAATATTAACATATTTATACAATTATATATTATTGCTGTCCTAGGTAACACTGTTGCTCTTCTTTCTTATATTTACTCACGATACTTGATTTAAAAAGCGTTTTAAACTGGTTTATGTTGTTGCTTTGTGTACACAAAAAAATAACAGCAAAAACACACAAAATAGAGAAAAATGTACTAAATGATACCAAGAACACACAAACAACAACAACAAAAAAACGCACAAAATGACAGGAGAAACACATAAAATGAGAGGAAAATATACAAAACTAGAACACTCTCAGAGAATGCAAACCTCTGCCACGCCATAGCAGTCCCCCGTGTTGCATTGTCACCTAAATGTTAGATTTTTTTTTTTTTTTCGCTTATTTTGGATATTTCTTGAAAATGTAATCAAAATCCATTCATTCGTTTTTGAGTTACACTGTTTACAAACAAATAAATAAATGCTAGCAAAAACTAAAATCTCCTTGGAGGAGGTAATGAAACAAAAAAACACACAAAATGACAGTAAAAACACAAAAAAGGACAACACAAACACACAAAGTGAGAGAAAAAATGATTAAATGATACCAAAAACAACACAAAATAAGAACAAAAACACACAAAGTGAGAGAAAAAATGACTAAATGATACCAAAAAGTTAAAACAACACAAATACACAAAACAACAACAAAAGAACACAAAACAACAGCAAACGCACACAACCAACAACTTCAAATACAACATAATAAAGAATTGATTTTCAATAATTTGCCTCCTGTTTTGAAAGCACAGTTTTTTTCTCATAGAATGTTACGTTCAAAGTGATTGTAATTAGGGTCACCTGGGTAAAGCTGACCCTGGGTTCAGTTGTATAAGGGAGACTGTGTGGATTGTGTTGTCACTCTGTTCTCTGGGAGTCAATGATGCAACTTCTCGACAAAGAAGCAGAAATACAAGCGTCAGATGAGATAAGCAACATCTTTCATTCTGCTTTTACACTTTATTAGACAGTTGCTGGTTGAAATTCCGTCTAAGTGCCTCTTGAGGTCAGACCTCCTTCAGCTCTTTGTGGTTTTCCTTGTCTCTCCTTTCTGCGCTGCAGGCCTGATCTGATGCATGCAATTACTCAGCTTCTAATTACACAGCGCGGCCGTCTTCTTGCTCCAGCTGCACGCCACTGGCTGTTAGATGAGTTCCTGCCTTTATTATCATCATCATTAGAATCATTATCTGATTTGGCTGGCTCTCATTAAGTGATAAAGTGAATGCTGGGTCTCGTCTTGAATAATGGTTAAAATATCTGCACAGCATGTTAAGATGAAGCCATGGAGACGTCATGCTCCTGCTTTCCTTTCATACATTTTGTTTCTCTTTCTTTTATTCCTCCGGTGTTTTGCGTTTGATCCTTGGCACCCCCTTCTCCTCAGTTATCCCTCAGTGTGCTTTGCTGGTTTTACATGTCGTTCCCTTTTGATCAGAACTCACTGGACCCACTCATGATTTGCAGGGACTGCTGTTGCTCCTTCATTGCATCTTGTGGCCATCAAAGCACAGTCCTTGTCTGCTTCCTCCTGAGGGAGGCAGTGGGCACTCTTCTTACTGTAGTAGCTCACAGAGCAATCGCAAACATTAGGCTAGGGCTGCACGATTATGGCCAAAATGATAATCACGATTATGTAGATCAATATTGTAATCAGGATAGTTCATTCTGTTAGGGAAAACGTCTATTTTTATTTAACAAACAATATGTGAACAGTTTAGAGCAGTGTTTTTTAAATGAGGGGTACGTGATATCGCTACGGGGGGGGGGGTACTACTTGAAAGAGAGTGGAAAATTAACAAATTAAGTGTCAGTCCAGGCATGAGATGACCGGAACTAATTAAAAAAAAAAAAAAAAAAAAACTATAGAAATAGTAAATAAATCTATCTAGGAGCCTCTAAATCTGTGTTTTTCAAGCTTGGGGTCAGGACCCCATGTGGGGTTGCCTGAAATTTCTGAAAAATTAAATGTTATTTTTCTTTAAAAAAAAAAAAAACACAATCGTAAACAAATGTATTTTACGGAGGAGTATTGGGGCCACAGAAACATGAAAATAATAATTTGAAGGCTAAAAAAAAAAAAAGTGTCATGCATTTCAGAAAAAAAGTCAAAAATCGAAGTCAAGATTTTTTTTTTTTTCAGAAAAAAAGTCGACAAACAAAAAATGAGGTAAAAAAAAAAATTCATGCACTTCAAGAAAAAAGTCGAAAATTGATGTCAACTTTTTTTTCATTATGCTGACTGGCGGTTTGATGAACTGGTTAAACCATACTTTAGAATAATTACAAAGTAACTTCCAAGTGCAAAAACTGCGACTCAGCTTCCTCGTTAGTATGATGGTCAGTGTCCCTGCCTGTCACGCTGGAGACCAGGGTTAAATTCCCCGATGAGGAGATTACATCATTATTCGTCCTGTGCCTTTCTTTTTCTAATTTTATAGAACATGTCATTTGTTTGGATTACCTTTACAGGAACTAACAGTGTTTTATTTTTATTTTTTTTTTTTTTTTTTTCACCTTGTTTGCACATGCTGTTGAAGGTTAACACTACAAGAAGATAACAGTGTTTTAGTCTGATTCAGTCTGCTGATAATTATATTTTTGCAAATGCAATTTGAAAATCTGCAAAATGGTGACTTGTACCTGCAAGCAGACTGTATAAAAAAGATGTCCAATTGTGTCCTGGGTTACAAAATCCTTAATGGATAGGATCATGGTAAATATAGTTTAACCAGTACCTCAAACAGTCAGCATTGCATGATTTTTTTTCTTTTCTTTTAACCTTTCTTCAGTGGCCCTAAAAAATCTCAACATTGATTTTTTTTTTTTTTTTTTTTTTTTTTTACCTTTGAAAAATAAAAAATTTCGTTTTCGACTTTTCTTCTGAAGTGCATGAGGTATTTATTTATTTATTTATTTTTTCTTTTGTGGCCTTAATACTCTTCCGTAATATTTCTATACATTCACTTTTTGAGATATAAATCTAGTTCAACTAAAATGCATCAAAGAAAAACTCAATCTGATCAAAAACTAAGTCTTTGGGGTCGTCAGAAATTCTTTATATCAAAATGGGGTCATGATCCAAAAAAGGTGGGCAAACACTGCACTGAATACTGTTTCTTTCCACTTATTTACAAAATGAGGTTCTTTAAAATGTGTGTTATCACTCGTTTGTTCCAACATTATGATCTATAATTGTTTTTAAAGAGTTTTCTTAGCAAAATATTGTAGACGGACAAAGGGGGTTCTTGGATTCAGAAATAAGATAAAAGGGGGTACTTGAGCCAAAAAAAACTTTGAGGACCACTGGTTTAGAGTGCAAGAGAAAGCTTTAAACAAGAATGATAAATGCAAAAATTCACTCAGTAATTTTAAAATGTACGATAGGCTAACTATATAAATACACTGTTACAGAGTGCAACTCCTTTAACAATTACAGCTTATAAATAAAAGTTAAGAACATTAGGCCTAAACCTACAGGGTTTGGCCAAGAAACAGCAGCCAGTCAACATTTTCTGTCTTAAGTGTCCGCTGGACACCAACAGGGATTCTGTGAAGCACCATTATCTTTAGCCTTCATGTATTCATCATATTTGAGTTTGTGATGTTTTTTCAGGTGGTTGAACAGATTAGTTGTGTGCACACTTTACATGTGACCTGAAGTCTAAACTTCAGATGCTCATGGTTAACCAGTTAACCAATAACAACAACTTAAACCGATCAATACTAACTAATTTGGTTCTTAAAGCTGATATCCGGAGTTTCTGAGAAATGTCTCGATGTCCCACCCGACACAGCTCCGCTTCCTCCCCCTGCCTCTGCCAATCTACCAGAAGCCACGCCTCTACTTTTCTGCACGCGCATCGCAGAACATGACATGGTCACATCTGGTCACATTGATATATGTCTATGGGTCAGGTAAGAGCTAAAATCATATTTACCTGTTTACTGTTGTGTTCCACATTCACTTTGATTGACAGTCTCAAAAACAAGAAGTTGAAGTCTATTGGCTGGACGCACTCAGCAATCGCTTTCATTTTTATAGGGGTCTATAGGACGAAGGATGGACTTGTATACATTAATGTATATGAATGACCACCGGCAGTAGACCATAGTAAAAGACTAGTTAGGTATTTTTTTGCATTTCAAAAGAATCATACATAAACATCGATTTCTCATAAATTCCAGATATCAGCTTTAAGTATGTCAGTTTAACTCATGGGGGCGTGTCGACACGTACAACACGAGCGCCCTCCCCACCTAAAAAAAAAAAAATCCTTAAAACTCTCCAGTTTTCTTCCACATTAAGTTAACGGAGTATTATCACCTCAACTTATTACTCTGTCATACAGGTTGCGTGTGCCCCGATCATTCGCTTTGCCAACATTCCTGCAGTTTGCATACATACTAAGGTTTTCGAGTAATTTCTCCATCCTCTGGGAAGACATAGAATAATTGCTATAGCTTTAGCGGTCGTCTGCCTGATTTGCATTTTCCAAAGTCCATCACATTAAATGCACAGATTTTATTGTAGCTCCAAAGGACTTTTAAAACACGTATTATAAAGATAAATTAGGGTGTGTAAAGTGGCAGTGGCGTCCAAGGTTCGGAGGAACTGCCCTGTTTGCCTGTGAGGCTAAAGTGACTGACAGTAATTGGTGAGTTAAACTCAACATCGGCATCAGTAAAAATTGTTCACAGAAATCCTGGTGACAATGGCGTTACATTTTCTACAGCCAGGCATCACTGAAGAATAGTGTTGGAGACAGTTTGACGGGGCGTGTGAAGGGTAAAATAGCTGCTAAGCACACTGTGTGATCAACTTTTATTGTATTGTACCACAATTATTTTTAATTCTCCTGGTGTTAACAGATGGCTGCTCTCTCTCCTACAAACAGAGCATTTACTTTTTCACTTAAAATATCTGAATCTTGAACTAATTCAATCTGAGTGTTGACCTGAAAATAGAAAACTTATTTTATACATTTTAGTTATTGCATACAATTGGATGTATTTTCCTAATTATACAGAATCCAGAAGTCTTTAAAAAAAATAGAATACCTATTAATTCATTAATCAACTATTGGAAAGCTTTGGACCTCCTTATGATTACACAGGAAATAGTTTCAGTTGCAAATCAGCAGGAATTTACAAAGTTTTAAACAAGGGCTAAAGATGTGGCGGAACCTAATTACACAAGCCGTTAAAGCCGTCACTCTGTTAGTGGTTCATTATAAACATTTCCTCGTCCGCTGCCATTGTCTCATACCGTGATCTTCATTAACTGGGAAATCATGAGCAGAGCCTGATAGACAATGAAACACATCCTGGCACCACAATTTGCTCCGGGAGACATTAATAAGCCAACGCTTTTCATTCCCTTGCAATTATCCCAGCCCAAGCCTGTCACCTGTACAATAGCATGATAAGGATGACTGCCACTTCCCAGACAATTTGCAACCAAAATCTCCAGAAAGGTTACAAGAGCTGTTAGTCAAACCAGGAAGGACACACGCACACACACACGATGGCGTGTGCGCTGACCTTTGCCTCAAGTGTGGGGACTGGGATGTTTGAGCAGATTGAATTATATTAAACCCAAGATTTAGGAACTATAGTAAATTATCATCTGACATTTCAAACAGGTAGTAGGGTGGTTTCAAGAACATTGTGTTAACTGACAAATTTCCCAAATTCTGGTTTACACGTTTCTGCGTCACGTCGGCATCACATCACATGTTTCAGCTTAATCAAGTTTCCCCGTTTAGAATACTTCACCTGGTTATTAAACTTCCAGAAATCATACCAAACACGCTAAATATTAGGGGTGTTGAAAAAAATTGATTCGGTGATATCTCGCAATATTGCGTCGCGTGATTCTCAGATCGATTCTAAATGCATCCATATCGATTTTTTTTTTAAATTAAAAAAAATAATAATATTATATATATATATATATTTATATATTAACTTTTATTTAACCAGGAAAGTCTTTTCCACATAGTAATTGCACAAAGAAGTGCGCTGAAACCTGGGCATGTTGACCAGCTTGTGTTTTTTCAATAAAATCCAAAAAGAAAGTACTAACTTTCTGCATTTATTTTGTTGTTCTAGGCATATACCTCAGTCAAGTTGCACTAAAGCCATGTTGCACTAAATTAAAAGTTGGTTTAAAAGCCACAGGCTGATTGTATGTTATTTTATTTTAAGTTGTTGGCACATGGCATTAAAGCCAATGTTTTGAGTGTAAAATATGCCAATTGTTTCTTAAGTCATATATGTATTATAAAAATTGCAATAATCGCTTATACGTTAGTATCGGGATATACTGTATCGTATCATGACCTACAGTATGTATCGGGATACGAATCGTATCGCTAGATGCCAGGCAATACACACCTCTACTAAATAGGCTTATTAGTCAACTACTGCTGTTGATTTAACATTTTATATGCTCAAATCACACAAGATTTCATTGCTAGCCACACGTTTAATGGGAAAAATACCGAGGAAATGCGTGATATGGTCCAAAACATAATTTGTGATACCTTTATTACCATCAACCAGCAAATCACCCTTAAAAAGTAACTAAACCCCTGCTTTCCCCTGTCTTACCACGAGGAGGGAAATTCAAAAAATGCCTTGATTATGGGCGGGGCTCCTGGAGCAGTTAAGACACGCCCAGTCTATACTATAAAGTCTCCAATGAACAATCTATGCTGTGTTAACTAGCTACTCATTACTCAATATACCTCTCTATTCACTATTCTCACCACAGATTGTAGAACTCACAGGTGCTAGTTTTATAAAAAGGCGGGGGGGGCTAACAGTGCTTGTTTGTGATGCAAGATGGTCCCAAAACATCACATGATCTTGTTCTCAGCCAACAGCAAAAATTAATTGGGGTTTAGTTACTCTTTATGTTTAGCACAAAGTGAATAAGAAGCTTCTGCTGCAAAGAGCCACTAGGTAAAATGATTACCAGTTCAGTGCCTTTTCAGATTTTGAATGCAGTCATAATTATAACTACTGCACGGCTGTATCTACAGCACCTTCCGGAACATCTCCAAAATCGAACTCGTTCTTCCTTTTGACATTGTCTATGAGCTTACCTCATTTCCTTTAAATCCGTTCAAAACTTTTTGCAATATCCTGCTAAACGGTGAAAACATTACCTCATTGGAAGAGATAATTAGGGAATTCTGAGCAATGTAGGAAGATGGAGAAAAAAAAGGTTGCATTATGTGAACTGAATATTTCTGGCACAAGAGACTATGCTCCATGTCACTGAGTAAATGAGTGAAGTAAACTGTATAAGGTATATACGAGTAAAACTTATTCTTGCACGTTATAGGAAACGTATACAGCTGCTATGATTAGTCAATAAATCAATACATGATCAAACACATAATTAATCCACAGGTATTTCATGATGGAACATCCTCTATATCACTGAGCTAATTGGCACACGTCATGGAAATGTAGCTTAACTAATTGACTAAGCCAGTCACCTGTGTGCACGACAGCAGCTGCTAGCGTTTAAAGGCCGATTTCAAACGGCTGTCAAAAATATGGTTACCACAAAAATACACACATTGCACCTAGACAGCATGGAAACGTGATATTTAAAAATTACATTTTTAGCATTGACTCAAATTGTTAGTGAGTGAAATTCAAATTGAAACTAAAAAAAAAATCAGTTTTTGAGATAAAATTCTACCAAAAATCTTTCCATGATTCCAAAACTGTTTTCATGAACATTAAAAATGTATTTAGCTTGAATTTTCTAGTATATATTGAATTACATTTTGATTCACTGTAGGCTAAAGTTTTGATAAATCAAAAATATGCGTGAAACATTTCTGTCGGACAGTCTGAAGATGGGCTGTAGCAAGTTTGGTGTCAATTGATCAAAACACTGTAAGAGGAGATATAGTTACAACTTAAAAAGGATAAAATAAACTATTTGAAAATGACAAAAAAAAAAAGTTATAAAAAGCCTAAGCTAACAGCTTTTTCCCGAGTTTCTTCTTTCCTCACTTTGCATTTAAAGAATGATCTATTAGCAGTAGGGATGTAACGATTAATCGTAAGGCAGTTAAAAATCGATTCATAGGTATCACGGTTGATATCGATTTTCTGAAAATTGAATCACAGTACTTTTTTCAACCAGCAGAGGGCGCTATCCACAAGTGTAGGCGGCGGGCGGAGTCTGCTAATACATTCTTTCTGGCTGCCTTCTACTCTTAAATATGTTAATAATTGATTCATTACTCTTTAGCACCGAAAGAATATCTGTAATATTACTTGAATATCTGTAAAATTCACGTTTTTCTATTAGCTCTGTCTGCTAGCATAGCTTCTCTTCTTCACTGCAGGATATCTGCATGCCAACCGACCACTGTGTTACCAGCGCCCTCTGCTGGTCCAAACAAATATGACGTAAATCAGTGTAATCACGGTTTTTTTTTTTTAAAGTCCAATTGTTAAGGCACAAAATACATTTTCAGTTGCACTTTTAAAAGAAAAAGAACTATTATGCAGTTTTGCATTGTTTATTATAGAACCAGAATTTAAATTAATAGGCTTCATTTTCATTTGTATTATTCCTTTATTTATTTCATTCAAGATTTATTTTTAGTTAAATTGCATTGTTTTGAATTGTTTATCAAGGAATTATTTTGACAATGAAAAATAAAAGGAAAATAGTATAGTATTTTCTAGTTTTTTTCCCAAAAATAAAATTTGTCTACAGTCCCATTTTGTAAAAAAATCGTGAGAGAAATGTATCGTGAACCCAGTATCGTGAATGGAATCGTATCGGGAGTTGAGTGAATCGTTACATCCCTAATTAGCAGTGCTTTAGATTCCTCCATCAGAGCCTCCTACTCTGGAAACCTCCTGCCCGTCTCTTTGGTAGTGCACAGTGATGAAGAGACGTATCTTCCTAATTCTCTGATCAAATGAGTCAATCACAAGCTTTGTACTTAGTGCCTCGAGGCAACCTTGATAGAACCGGAAAGATCTTAAATCTTTTAGTGTGTTGTACAGCTCTGAGAACGAGCACGACCAAGCCAACATGTTAATGGTGTTTGTGGAGAAAGACATTTTGGAGCTAACCAACAAATAACTGACCTAAGTGAAGAATCTCTGTCTTAACGTGATAACAAGTAGTTCGTTTTACTACTTTAAGACGATACGTGAAGAATATGAATGGCCTATAATGCTCACAGCTTGTTTAAAAAATGTTCGATGATTCAGAAGATGTGTTTGCAAGCAGTTTTACTGAATGCCAACTTACAATTCACACCACGCTGTAGCTGTTTACCAAACACGCCTAATTTTAGAACCGAAGCAGTTGTTTATTCCTTACTTCCCTGCACTCTTTGGTCTAATATGGACTGTAAGATAATAATCCTGGATCAACAACATGGGAATGATACAGTAAATAACACACTTTTCCTTCTACTACTGAAAAGGTTTATGACAAAACCTGGATGGTCTCGGTAGTCACATTTAAGGCTTACAAATCACACAATCACAGTAACACACATACTCACTGTTGCATTTGATTTTAAAGATGAACTATTCATGATTGTAGACTTAAAAGGTTCCCACCAGGTTTGCAGGACACAGACGTTTTTTGCAGCTTCCTTAGGGCAGAATAATAGGACAAGGCCTGGATGGATCAGCAGTTTTAGGGCTAACAGACATAGATAATCACAGATACACAAAAAGTTAGAAATATTGATTATTTTTCTCAGCTCCTCTATTATACCACTGTGATGACCTCTATACCTCTGATTGTCTCTGATCGTTTTTCAAGTGACGTTTAAAGTGACCAATCAGAAAGGAGGGGCCGTCTATGCAATGCCTGCCCCCAAAGTGCCAAAACTAAACATCACCCCGCGCTGAGAGATCACAGAAGTGACAGTGAGCGCACAGACTGAGACGGCGAGCGCGCAGAAAGGCACCAGGTGCGCGCGCAGAGAGTGGTCCAACTGTGCGCAATGACAGTTTTTATGCGCTTGGGTTTTTGGCACTAAATTGACACCATAATGGGTTCTGCTGGTGCCTGGCTCCAGCTTTCTTTAGGCTTTAGGACACCGTGGATAGGGCGTTAAGCTATCGCAGGACTTGCCCACTCAGAAAATCCACATTTGTCCAATTTTCTCCACCATAATCTGACCGTTATGATCTTTTTTTCTTTTTATAATGTGTGTTATATGTACTAAAACTCAAATCGTTAGTAGTACTAGTAACACACTCTGCTAATAGACAATTGTGCTTTAAAGGGGACATATCATGCTAAATCCACTTTTTTAGCCCTTAAATGCATTTTGTTGTATATTTAGAGTGCTTAGAAGTACAGAAAAAATCAAATTAGTCTCTTCAGGTGCTCCGTAGATATCTTTATATTCTGTTTTGCTCATATTTTTCAATCTGTTTTAATTTTTCTATTCTCTATTACGTTTTTTGAACTATTACATCACAGTATTTGCAGCGGAACTGCCAAATTAGTACATCAACTCCAGGTCCAACACTTCGAGCAATCCGCCATTTTTATTTCTTGCTTTTATTTTGTAGTCCAAGCTCCAGGATGCCGAAGTTACAAGAGGATAAGTCAAAATGTTCGGTTGTTGGATGTAGTAACCCACACGCTTCATTACTCCCAGCATCAGAACCTTTTCAAAGTGCCTGGTTGAGTTTTATTTTTCACAGAAATGTACCCACATCTGTGGGTAAGGTCATTTTTGTGCGCGCGAAGCACTTCAAGGATGACTGCTTCGCCAGTATAAAGAAGGATTTGCCGAAAGACTTTGTCCGATTGAGGGTTCAATTCCTTCTATCTTTGGAGACGACGAACAGAGCACTTCGGTAAGCTGTAAATAACGCTAAAAAGTGTGATATAAGACGTCATTGTTTTGTTAGCATTAGCAGTTGCACCGTCTTCAGACTTCATATGTTTTAGATCCTTGATGATATGGCCTACGTGATTTAATTTAAGTCTAAAGTTTTCATTAGTCATTTCATTTTGCCGATTTTGTCTTTGAAAAGACTGTATTAAATGCATTTCGTGACGTTAGCTTGGCGCTAGCATTAGCTCGGTGCTTGTGTTAGCTCACTTGTTAGGGTTCTGCAGGTTCATCATCTTCATTTTCATCTCGCTCCGCTAGGTCAGACTCTGGCTGGAACATGTAAGGCTGGATGAACAAGTCTTCTGTTGTTGACATTTTGTAAATAACCTCTGAATAAAAAGTTTATGCACCGCTACATAGCCATATCTCTTCTATCAAACTACAAAAATGGCCGAGCAGGGTGGAGTTGAACCGAGTGTCACCTGAAGAGGGGGCGGGGTATGAAGTGTCTCATTTGCATTTAAAGAGACCGCACCAAAACGAGTTGCTCTCAGAAGCACATCAGAAAAGGGGTAGAAAAGCATTGCAGTTCTGCCTTATATAGACCACAACTGTATGATTTATATGTAAAAAGGAAGGATTTAAAACCATGATATGTCCCCTTTAATACTAATAATCTGCTTGTGCACCAAAAATCTATACTTGTAGTAAAACATTTCTTTGTTTACTAGTACTACTCGTGAATTTAAAACTAGTACACTGTTTTTATTATACTTTTAGTACTTGTAAAGCCAAAAGATTCACTAGGAGACCTAATGCAAAGGAAGTAGGAGGGATTATAACTAAATCTAGCACCCTGATTGGTTTTAATATTTTCAAAAGCCAATGGGAAGCCCAATTTGGCCCCCTTATATGCATATAAGGCTTACTAGAAGAACTAGTCAACAGTTTTAAGTCTACTAGTAGTACAAGTAAAAAAAAAAAAAAGTTTAATGTACTAATGAATATTTTTCTTGATTCTACTCCTGAGTCTTATCAATCAGGTTTATTGTATGTATTTATTTCCCTCACACTTTCATGGAATTTTACCACATTTCCCTTGTTTAGCCCACATTAAAAAGATTGTATTCCTGTACTATTGTGACAGATTCTCCACATTGTTGTCCTTGAGACTCACTGCAATCATCATTAAAGGTGGGCATGGCTTTACAGTGGAGCATTAGAAGTCTGTACAGCATGTGGTTTGAAACACAATGGAATCCTGCTACGTCCAAACACTCAATCGACACTGAAACTCACCATGTAGCCGAATATTAGAAAAGCTCTACAAGTGGACCGGGGTGGTTTTATTTAATGATTTTGTTATTTAGTCGATCTAATCACCAAAGTATCCCTGAGCCTCTGCAGGACGCGATACTGTCCAATACTTCCCATCAGCTGAAAAGATTGATAATGAGAGAAAACATGAAAACATTTTGTTATAATTAAAGGTGTCCAGATCTGATATTGGTGTTGGATATTGGTCCGATATCAGCAAAAAAATTATTTATTGTCCAGTATCTAAAATCTCTGATATAATATACTGAGGTTTAAAGTATTATCATTTAGATTTTTTGAATTTTATTAAATTGTCAAAAATTCTTATGTTTAAAGCTGATATCCGAAGTTTCTGAGAAATCTATATTTATGTATCATTCTTTTGAATTACGGAAAAATACCTAACTAGTCTTTTGGTCTACTGCCGGTCGTCATTCAAATGCATTAATGTATACAAGTCCCTCCTTCGTCCTATAGACCCATATACAAATGGAGGCTTTGACTTCATGTTCTTGAGACTGTCAATCAAAGTGAATGTGGAACTATGCACGGAAACAAGGCCGCGCGTCACAACAGCAAACCGGTAAATATGATTTTGGCTCTTACCTGACCTATATCAATGCGCGTGCATAAAAGTAGAGTCGTGGCTTATGGTAGATTGGTAGAGGCAGTGGGAGGAGGTGGAGCTGTTTAGGGCGGGACATCCAGACGTTTCTCAGAAACCAATTGGTTAATAATAAATGGGTCAGTTTTTGTCATACCTACTGGTGATGACTATTCTTCTATGAGTAATATTACTTCAAACCTTTATAGATAATAAAACTATGTGTGATTCATGCTGATATTGTATCTAATCAATATCTTCATCAGCCAATACTCAAGGCTGCAATATTGGTATTGTATCCAAAGTGAAAAAGCTTTAATGGGACACCCCTAGTAATAATGAATGTAGTTCCTCATTCTTCTGCTCTATTGTGGGAATCGTTTGTAGTCATTTTTGTTCAAGCTTCAGCAGTCTTTCGATCAATGTCATCTTTCATAAATCTGATATTTTCTTGACCTCGGTCCTGTGGGCACAGCTTGTTTTCAAGCTGTTAGTTCCCTCCAATCAGACCTGATCAAATTCAGTGAATCTAAACCAGCATGCCAGATAATTTAGCATGAAGTAAAAACAACAGAGAAAAACATGTATTTCATTTGTTATTGAATGAGTTGCATGATTGTTTATCGATGAATAGTAAGTTATCTACAATTGAGGTACACTGTTTTTCAAATTGCTTTTTTCTTTAAAGACTAAAATGATTTGTATTTTATTTATTCATATTCAGTCTTCCTTTTATTTAGATTTCTGTTTTGTATTGATATAATGTCTTCTTGATCAGGGATACGCTTTAAATCTTTTGTAGAACGCTGCAGGTACTTTCCAAAGAAAAAACATTTACAATACAAAAGCAGACACTTTTTGTAATTTGTAGTGGGTATCATCTTGTCTCAAAAATAATATATAAAAAAACATGTTTAACGAATTGATGAATACAGAATAGCAAAAGTATAAGAATATTGAAAAGTAAGTCACTCAGGAAGCAAAGAGCATTTGCAGATGTGAAAGTAATGGAAGTACTCACGTTACAGTAATATAGTCGCTTTTATTGGTACTTGTACTTTTTTTTAGTATATTTCTAAATCAGTCATTTAAATTGTAAGCAAGTACATTTTAAAGTAAGTAAAGTAATTCATTACATTTCTACACCCAACTGTTACTGAGTAAATTATTTTTTGTGATTATTTTTTATTTCCGTTTCATGGTCTCTTCATATACTGCTGACCTCAGCCACTTTCTTGGGTTCAGCGCAAATTACAACAGTCATCTCACTGCGCTATACAAAATATAAAGTCCGTAATAAGAAAAAGAACCCAATAAGATCCATATGAACAAGCATTTAGGTACAGTGGGAAGAAAAAAACTCCTTCCTTTTTATAGGAAGAAATCTCCAGCAGAACCAGGTTCAGAGATAGCAACCATCCACTTTGACTGGTTGGTGTTAGTGAACAGAAGGGCAAACAGAATACGATAGAAGGATAGTCCATCTGAGTGTCCCAGACTAGTTTAGCCATGAACCCGTGATTAGTCCATCTGAGTGTTCCAGACTAGTTGAGCCGCAAACCATTGTTCAGTCCATCCGAGTGTTCCAGACTAGTAGAGCCGCAAACCATTGATCAGTCCATCCGAGTGTTCCAGACTAGTTGAGCCGTGAACCATTGATCAGTCCATTCGAGCGTTCCAGACTAGTTGAGCCGCGAACCATTGATCAGTCTATCTTAGTGTCTCAGACTAGTTGAGCCGTGAACCATTGATCAGTCCATCTTAGTGTCCCAGACTAGTTGAGTCACGAACCATTGATCAGTCCATCGGAGTGTCCCAGACTAGTTGAGCCATGAACCCGTGATCAGTCAATCCGACTGTCCCAGACTAGAAGAGCCGCGAACCACTGATCAGTCCATTCAAGCGTTCCAGACTAGTTGAGCCGCTAACCATTGATCAGTCCATCTTAGTGTCCCGGAATAGTTGAGTCGCGAACCATTGATCAGTCCATCCGAGTGGTCCAGACTAGTAGAGCCGCAAACCATTGATCAGTCCATCTTAGTGTTCCAGACTAGTTGAGCCGTGAACCATTGATCAGTCCAATCGAGCGTTCCAGACTAGTTGAGCCGCGAACCATTGATCAGTCTATCTTAGTGTCCCAGACTAGTTGAGCCGCAAACCATTGATCAGTCCATCTTAGTGTCCCAGACTAGTTGAGCCGCAAACCATTGATCAGTCCATCCGAGTGTTCCAAACCAGTTGAGCCGTGAGGCATCGATCAGGAACCGCCAGCTCCAGCATCAAGACACCTGAAACAGAAAAGAGAAATGAGGGCGAGGAGAAGGCACAGACTGCAGGAAAAACATGATACACTATTTTGTTGTTACCCACATGGCACATTTGGCATGGCACTGTTTTAGAGTTCATACATGCAGCTTTTTTACTTAGAGCCTTAGAATATTTTTAAATTTTTTTATTTAATTTATTAGTGTTATTAAAAAGAAAAAAAAAGAATTGCACATTTTGACAAACATTTTATTTTATACAGATGCCTTTGTGGAAAATAAATAATTTATTTATTTTATTTTTTTAAAGTTTATACATGAGATGCAAGATGTATTACCAAAAATAAATGTGGGGAGTGAAAGTAACTACTAACTTTTACTTTGAGTACTTTTTACTTGTACTTGTGTACAATTTCAATCAAGTAACAGTAGTTGTAGTTGAGTAGGATATATCAGTACTCTGCATACCTCTGAGCACTTAATTTATGAAGAAAACATTCTGGAGTGGAATGTAACACAATGAAAAGGTTATTTCTTTCTATGGATACCAATAAACACATTTGTGCTCCATTAAAACCCCATTGAAAAATGTCTCTTTCACTGATGGAATTATTCTTTTTTATATCTAAAATTATGACATTAGTAAATGTCACAGAGATGCAGTTTCTTCTGTATCTACACTTTGCAAAAGCTGGATTTTTTTTCCTGAATCTGGACTTTTTTGCGAAGTACGAGTAAGAACATGACATGAAGTTGGAAAGTGTGCTTGTGAGTGTACTTTTTGAGTCAGCGTGGTGTAGAAAAAGCTTTTAAAAGGATAAAAGCAACAGTGTGAGTCTAATGTGAAGTACGGAGTACTTATGCAGCTAAATGCATGCGACTAAGTAAAAGTCTCTCCAGGTGCATTTCTTCGCCTTACTTTTTCAATCCAGAAGATTTTGCATTCAGACCATTAGAGACGACAACTCACACCGAATGGTACAAGACATTCTTTCTAAAGATTTTCATTTCATAGCCCCACTCAGCTTAAATTATAATACGGACACAACATGAAGAGCTCCTTTTCCCGGTGATGATGATGTAAGTGCAGAGTGAAGGTTGGAGATGATCAAAGACTACATCATAAAACCAGTGTGACTTTGAACCAGAAAACCAAGTGTGAAGTCGTCCCCTGTTTGTTTGATAATAAGCTTGTCATCCACCTCAGTGTGGAGCCCGCTTGGAGTACCAGCACCACAGGTTGCCCTGCAAGTGGTTTCCATAGCAACAAGTAGCCACATAGGGGTGAGCTGAAGGGGAAGAAGGGATGGGGATGAGGGAGGATGAGGGGGGTAAAGAGCAGAGGCAGACTAATAATAGAGCTTATCAGCAGCCAGCTGCAAAAAAAAAGAAGCTTTAGTCTCATGGCAGTGCGTCTGGAGCGTCCTGGACTAACACAGATTGTTCTGTTTGTGTGTGCGCGCGCACGTGACCACGTGTGTGAGTAGGGTTATTTGCCAGATCAAGGAGAGCACAGAAGCTTTAACCCGCCTGCAGGCTAACTTTAGCATTGAGGGGGTGGTGGGGAGGGGTGCTTGCATATGCTTACGTTAAACAACTCAAAGTCAGTATTACCGTATTTTTCGGACTATAAGGCGCACCGGATTATAAGGCGCACTCACAATTAATGTTTCTGACTGGGTCTATTTTCATACATAAGGCGCACCGGTTTGTTATTATTATTATTATTATTATTATTATTATCATTATTATTATTATTACTAAGACGCATTAAGCGAAACAAAATAGTCTGATAAGTCAAACTTTATTCAACTCATTAACAATAACTCTCAACATTGTTCAGGTTTAACATATAAAATATAGAACATTACTCTCACTTTTTCAGTTCAGTATGTTGAAGCACAGTACAGGTACATATCACTCACACAGTTTCTTCTTGTGTCTTCCCTCTCATTCTCTCTTGCCGAGCAGGTGTTGCCTCCATGACGGTGCCTGTGTACATTGCCGAGGCCTCCCCGCCCCACCTGCGCGGTCAGCTGGTAACAGTTAACACCCTCTTCATCACCGGAGGACAGTTCACCGCCAGCCTCATCGACGGAGCCTTCAGCTACCTGAAGCACGATGGATGGAGGTGAGGCAGCTTGGCAAACGTTTTACAGAGACACAAATGTGAGTCTGCATCTGAATAAACACTTCAGATGCATTTACTTTCAGTCACAAGATTACATGGTCAAGACTCGATCCTTTACATGTCGCGCAAGATTTTGAACTGGATTATTGATGGAATTGGACATACTTGTGCGTTTGCCACACTTTCTAGTCATTAATTTACCTGTTTTCCAGTTAATAATAATTTTTAAAAAAAGCTTGTAATATAAGTGACATTGTCCCTGAACATGCATGTGAGGTATTTCTGTGTCAGATTGCTTTTTCTCTGTCAGAATGTGAATTCCGTCGTTTCTGTTGGTTTTCCACGATCATAGAACATCGGAGTGCTACTGCTTCTCCAGGCGGGTTTTATGATGCTCTTATATAGTGATATAACAGTGGTATCTCTTCTTTAGGTTTTAATCCTTCCAACTGTCAAAAAAATGGCTCCGGCGCAGACTCTTATTCCAATTATCAGCGTCCCACATTCAGCAGGAGCAGCTGGGGCATGCATTTAAAAGACAACACACACTGTTGTTGTGTCTGTAGTGTTTATAAGAGCTGAGAGATGCTACAGAGTTTGAAAAATGTCCAAGATATTCACTGGAGAAGCTTGATTCATGAGTAAGAGCATTTCAGAAACTCTTAATAAGTGCAGACAATTATTTTCTTCCTGCTGTTGTTAGCAACCACCACGGAAGAAGAAACTAAACCTTGTATGCATGTCTGACTGTTTTATTCTCCACTAATTACAGAGAATTGAATTCCTGTGTTTCAAGGGGTTCCTTTATTTATTCGCTCCTCTGCCCTCAAGCTTTTGTGCAGTTTAAGCCAAGGTATTAAAGCACATTCATCAAACTCTAAACCCACTGACAAAATCGAGCCCCTCAAAGCAACAATTACTGCCTGCGGCAAGATTTTCTCACTGTGAAAGCAGAAAATCTTCATACAGTTCTGCTGGAGATGTTTGTGACTGAAGGCTTTGCAGATTCCCTGAGTAGTCTAAGTAGTCATTTACATATATAAATAGCAAATTAGTACAAAAAATGCACCATAATGGTTAAAATGCACTTATTTCTTGAAAAAAAAGCTGAATGAAAAGAATAGATTTGACAACTGATCATTAAAATATTAAGCTAATTGCAGATGTATGTGCTGCATTTTAATATCTTTAATACCTTGTAATTTATTACAGTAGAAACAAGAGCACTCAGAGCGCAAAACTCTACCAAGTGCAAAATATCCTCTTTAATCGTGATCATGGTACCATGATCAATCACAATTTAAAGGCTTGAAAGACATTAGTAACAATACAGTAAGTCACATGTGTCAAACCCAAGGCCCAGGGTCCAAATCCGGCCCAAAGGAGATGTAAAAATGACAGAGATAACATGATTTATTGTGTAAAATACCAAATAATCCAGTTGTTGATAGCTCAATATCATGAAACTCTGCAATATTTTTAGGGACTTGCAGTTTTTCTTTGTTTATATCACATGATTGCAGTCATTTTTAATCACAAATTGTGGAAAGAACCCTCCATTTTCCCACAAATCTAGCAATTTCTTTCAAACAATTCCACAAAATTCCTCTAAATTACACAGAAGTTGGTTACAAAATGAAGAATTTTTGAAGTGAAGTTCTGGCAAGGACTGATAGTAAAAACTACGGCACAATAGATGTTAAAATTGTTCTTTTTCCCACCTAAAATCTGTGGCCCTCTTAACATCCATATTTGGCCCCTAAACTAAAATGAGTTTGACACCCCTGAAGTATTGGTCCAAATGTATGCACACCTCGGTTTTATAAAAATTGCGATGAAATGTGCAATCTGGATCTGATCTGGATGAAACTCAGTTGAGTAATTGATGAACCAAGATTAGTCAATTATGATCCCAAGAAATGAATTTATTTTTAATTTTATGAATTTTTCCAGTGATGAGAGAAAGGGAGAGTGATCCAGAATCAGTATATTGATCCAGATCCTCCTCTCCTATGGCGTAAGGTCTATCTTTGGTTACATTTTTTGCCAAAATCTGAACTTTTGAAGTCGGCTAATTCAGCTAAGAGACAATAAACAAACACCGGTGAAAATATTCTATCTTTGGTGGAGGTATTAAATTCTCATGATTTCATTCAAAGAGTGTAGGAACCCTATTGTGACGAAGGAGGCTCTCATTCTTTTCAATGGCATTTTGAAACATGTCTTCCTGTTAGCACAGTACAAGTAACCTGGCAAGACCCAGATTGTTCTGGTGTTTGTGAACGGCAGGAGAATCCATCTTTCAGGCAAGGTTACAGTACAAGGCCAGACTCCTGAACAAAATAGTGGCACCAAACACCCAATTAAATTTCCCAGTGGATCCATGGAAAGACTTATTTGTCTTTTATACAATGGTAGCACAGTGCTGCAAGTGTGACAGTGGAAGCAAACCAGTTTAGCTGCTCCCACACATAGCTGGGAAAGATAATGATGCAGTTCAGGGCTGTCAAGCTTCTGCATTTCTATCAACTGAGTGCAGGGTTGGGGTCAATTACATTTTTCAGTTATAATTACGACTTCATGTATTCATGTTCAATTACAATTATGCTGACCAGCATTTTTTTCAATTACAATTAAATGACGATTGTTTTTTTCACCCTGAAGCTTAATTACAATTACGCTCTCAATTACTAAATGTTTTAACCATGTCTTAAATCAGCTGTCAACAACACTGAAACAATTATCTGTCATCTAATGTGTTTCTCATCTCTTGCTTAGCTTGTTAGGCCTAAATCAAGGGGAATACCTCTTGATTTTATTTTTTTCTTAATTAAAAAAATGATCTTCATCACCGAGCTCATAACAGCCAATCCATGTACGAGGTACAGCAGACCATGATTCATGCTGAACAACTGTAATACCTACCACCTGTATGGGTGTGAAGATTCACAAGGTATTATGCACCATGGCATCCAAGGAATGCACATCTATAGAATGCAACAACCAACCCTGATTAACATGTTGGGATTAACCCATCTTAAGGATGCCTGTTGAACAAATGAGAAAATAAAGAAATTCAATAGGTCAGTGACTTTAAGGGTGCACTCTCAATTGCAGGTCGTGCATGTGTGAATCCAAAGAGGGCCCATTGTGAAAAGCCTGGGGGGCATGCCGTCAACATGATACAGATGTTGGCCCTTTTACTGCTGCGTAGAGGGAACCTCTCGCTATGCGATTGGCCGCCCTGCCGCTAGGGGGTTGTGGCTCGTAAAAACAAAGTATAAAAGTGTATCGAGCGGACAGTTGACTACTCCGGTCAACAGTCACGCCGGGGGTGAGGAGACCCCGACCCCGCTATATAGTGGAGAGAGACCAACAAGGTAATCGGGTCCACGGTCCCGGGAAGTGGGGAGTTGGAGCGGGACAGCCCTGTAAAGATCACTTTAAACATAACGTCATGTCTGCTCCTCTATCAGCCTCCACAGCATGTTGGTCATTATCTACTGTTAATGAAGCACACACACACTGTAGGAAAAGAAATGAGGCAGTAGTAGTGATAACAGTAAACACACACCTTTTGTTTGTGATTGACTGCGTTTGGCGGTGGAAATAATAAAACTTGGTACTTTTAGTCCGTCTCGGTTCTCTTTGTGACTCAATCCACTGTAGAAACAACTCTTGTATCGCTACACAAAAAGTTAACACATGGCGGTATGACTGGAAAAGGCAGTAACCGTGGCTGAGATTTGGAGCTGACCAATCACAGCGCTAGCTGACTACGCGTCAAGGCGTCGACTTGATGGGTAGTCAGGATTTTTGGAAGGCGCACGTAAGGTTACGGGGGAGGGGGTCTGGGCCTACGTGCGTCTACGGCGGGTGATTTTACACAGAACCTTAAATTAGGCTTTAGGAGGTAGAACAGGCAAGGATTCCAGTTGAACAAATGAGAAAATACAGAAATACAATAGGTCAGTGACTTTAAGGGTGCACTCACAATGGCAGCCCAGGCTGAGCCAGGTTGTGCATGTGTGAATCCATAGAGGGCCCATTGTGAGGCTTGTGTAAGTGTTACATTCCTTGTTAAAGAGACCTTGTTGTCACACATGTATTTTGTAGGCAGGGACAAGGCTGGCCTAGAGCAGTGAGTGATATGTGTAAGCCATAAATTTATATTTTTAATTTTCATGCCAGTTACAAAGTCAATTTTCTATACTCAATTACAACAGCAGCACATTTTTTCAAATACAATTTCTCAATTATAAATACGCCATAATTGTAATTAATTATCAATTACGCGATTACAATTATAATTGACCTCAACCCTGACTGAGTGCTATCAAACAACTCCTGCATCTACACTGTCCTAATGTGTTTGTCCAGTTATTATGAAGTCAACTAACCAAATATGGCAGCAGGTTAGTTGTTCCATGGGAGCTCTCAGATTACGCTGTTTCCATGTCATTTGATCTGTAGTGAGTGCAGTGGGCTGAGGGAATGTTAATAATGTGTATGTCATTGTGCCAAGGGTTGTGCACCCTCAGGTTATTTAAGTCGTGTGTTTACGAGTGCTTTAAAGGGGACATATCATGCTAAATCCACTTTTTTAGCCCTTAAATGCATTTTGTTGTATATTTAGAGTGCTTAGAGGTACAGAAAAAATCAAATTAGTCTCTTCAGGTGCTCCGTAGATATCTTTATATTCTGTTTTGCTCATATTTTTCAATCTGTTTCGATTTTTCTATTCTCTATTACGTTTTTTGAACTATTACATCACAGTATTTGCAGCGGAACTGCCAAATTAGTACATCAACTCCAGGTCCAACACTTCGAGCAATCCGCCATTTTTATTTCTCGCTTTTATTTTGTAGTCCAAGCTCAAGGATGCCGAAGTTATGAGAGGATAAGTCAAAATGTTTGGTTGTTGGATGTAGTAACCCACATGCTTCATTATACCGTCTCCCAGCATCAGAACCTTTCCGAAGTACCTGGTTGAGTTTTATTTTTCACGGAAATGTACCCACATCTGTGGGTAAGGTCATTTTTGTGTGCGCGAAGCACTTCAAGGATGACTGCTTCAGCAACCTCCACCAGTATAAAGAAGGATTTGCCAAAGACTTTGTCTGATTGAGGGTTCAATTCCTTCTATCTTTGGAGATGATGAACAGAGCACTTCGGTAAGCTGTAAATAACGCTAAAAAGTGTGATAAGACGTCCCTGTCATTGTTTTGTTAGCATTAGCAGTTGCACCGTCTTCAGACTTCATATGTTAGCGCTGTGTGCTCGTTTTAGATCCTTGATGATATGGCCTACGTGATTTAATTTAAGTCTAAAGTTTTCAGTAGTCATTTCATTTTGCCGTTTTTGTCTTTGAAAAGACTGTATTAAAATGCATTTCGTGACGTTAGCTTGGCACTAGCGTTAGCTCGGTGCTTGTGTTAGCTCACTTGTTAGGGTTCTGCAGGTTCATTATCTTCATTTTCATCTCGCTCCGCTGGGTCCGCCTCTGGCTGGAACATGTAAGGCTGGATGGACAAGTCTTCTGTTGTTGACATTTTGTAAATAACCTCTGAATAAAAAGTTTATGGGCCGCTACATAGCCGTATCTCGGGGTATGAAGTGTCTCATTTGCATTTAGAGACCGCACCAAAACGAGTTGCTCTCAGAAGCACATCAGAAAAGGGGTAGAAAAGGGGCCTGTGGAGCTATAATAATGAGGAATTCAGACCCAAGCATTGCAGTTCAGCTTTATATAGACCACAACTGTCTGATTTATATATAAAAAGGAAGGATTTAAAACCATAATATGTCCCCTTTAAAGCATCTCTTTGTGGGTCTAAAGTATATTTTGAGCAGTTTAGTGCATAGTATTCCCTCATGTTGCTTATCCTCTTGCATATTATCTTTAAAACTGAAAAACTCATCTTTTTAAGGTTTTAATGGCCCCCATCACTCAATGATACCAATACAGTGACATGTAATTCCTTGTGTTCCCATGTTCCCTTACTTTTCCAGATACATGCTGGGACTGTCTGTGCTCCCTGCTGTGCTGCAGTTCATTGGATTTCTCTTCCTGCCGGAGAGCCCTCGCTGGTTGATCCAGTGCGGTCTGACCCAGAAGGCCCGTCGAGTGCTCAGTCAGATCCGAGGAAACCAGAACATAGACGAGGAGTATGACAGCATCAAAAACAGCATCGAGGAGGAGGAAAAGGACACCGGAGGAGGTAGGAGAAGCAGCTCAGCATGCTTTTGTGATGTGACGTGTGACTTTTCAACCTTTGATCAAGCCAAAGTGCAGCGTGCATTAATCAACTCAGTGGGATTGTTTTAAATTCAGAGGGAAGCTAGGTTTAACATGTGTGTTTCATAGACAGGGGAATCAGATTTGGATTGCATTAATATTTGGATTCACTTCTGAAATGCACATGAGCAGTTTGCACTGAGTCAGGTCACAATATAATGGTAGAAAAAAGGAGTTTTCCAGATTTTGCCAGATCGCCAGATTTTACTTTGTTTCCTATTGATATTTTAAACATAAGTATCAAAAATTGAGCCAATATAACGTCCTTTTGTAACATTCCACACTACAAAATAAGTCTTTTTTTTTTTTTTTATTAAAGAAAAAAAATAGCTAATAAAAGTATGAATGACACATGCTGATATCGGATCAATATCGGTATCGGTTGATACACAAGGCTGCAATATCGGTATCATATCTTAAATGAAGAAGATGTATCAGGACATCCCTAGTACCTATTCAAGTTGGTTGCAAAACGCCAATAACCAAGAAGGAAAACGACCTGCCTAAGAAAGAGTGCATCATTCTGTGGACACGTTGCTATGTGGATCTGATCTGACAGCTGACACGAGAGAAATAATGGGTTCATACAATCCTTTCATTTAACCAATGACATCCTGTAGCAAAGGTATAGATTTTAATCTGATGGACGGAACAACATTAGTCAGCTGATAATGGTTGCGTGCATCGGCCGCTCTCCGACCGATAAGTTAATTCATTTATTCATATACACTGTTGGCGATGCTGAGAGCCTCTGTCCTGTAAGATAATACAAGCTGTATAAAATACAAATATTGTCCACCTTATTATGTAGGCTGAGCTGTTTGAACTCAGCCTCAGAAACACAGACAAGGACTGTAACTTATTAAGGTGAAACTGATCAGTGTCAATTTATTCTCTGATTAATTAATATTGTATGTTTTTGATCTAAATTATGGATTTTGATTATTCATATTTTGAAAGAATTGTTCCTCAATTGTGACGTAAGTTCGACACGGTTTTCCCATGTTTATGATTGATTATTCAATCTCCACCCGTTTTATGTGAGCGCACACTGATTTAGGTATAGGAAAACCCTGGGTTAACGTGTTTATAACCAGCTTTGTAGTACTGCTGCTCTGTGAAACCTAATGTTTGGTTAAGTGAAGCCCACTAACAGAGATGTATTTATCCAGCTTCATAGTACAGGCCCTTTAACCTTTAACTGCAGGTGCTTCTGCCATTTACTGGTCTTTATTTACTGGCAAATAAAGCAAAACTGACAAAATAATCAAAAGCTAAATGTATTGACGTCCCCGAAACAACACAAACTCAAAATTCTCACCTGACGCCACAGGTCGAGCATTATATCAATACAGCGCCTGTCAGTTTGCCTAGCCTTATCTATTGCCACTGGATGAAAATAGAAAGGTTGTCCACGTGCAATAAGAAGATGACTGCTCAGCTCTGTGTGGCTACGCCTTAGGGAGAAATGTACAATCATGTTGTATGCCAAATGTCTTATCTGTTTGAAAATATCAGCGTGAAAAAATACTATGTAAATGCATTTAAAACCTAAAGGGACATAAAATATTTTACACCCCAGGTATAATCTGGGCAGGAGTGGATACACTGGAAACAAAACTAAAACAATAGTGTCAAGAGAATCACTGTCCTCCTTGTCTGGCAATGAAACACAAGAAATCAAATTAATCATGAAGGACAAAACACTTCTATGCATCCGTTTATGCAATGCGCAAAACTTTTTCAAAATTGTCAATAAGAAGTGTTTACAGTGAAGATCAAAAGAAACTTTCGAGCAGCAATTCTTTTTTTTTTTCTTTTTTTTTTTTTACTTGTCTGCACATGCTGTCAAAGGTCAACACCACAGGAAGTGCAATCATTATGAGACAGCAATGCATATTTTGTTATTGCAATAAAATACATTGATTTATTTTATTGCTTAATTGTGACCATCACCAGCCCTCCCTAAGGAAGGGTAAGAAATCTTTTATTATAGGGAGGATATAAAAAGGGAGAGCAGTGTTACACCTAAGTGGAGGGGGAAGGGGAGGGGAAAGGGAGCAGGGAGGAGAGACTCAAGGCAGGAAATAGAAAAGGTGGGGTGAGGGTGAGATGTGAGGTTGTAGAATATATTGTGCTTATTATGTTGTGTAATCCAGCCAGTATGGTGACAAGTGTGAAGCTTAGCTATAATGGTGGTGGCTGTGAACAGGGGGAATGAGTGAATGGTAGTACCTAAAGCAGGTATTTGGGATTAACGTGTCTAAGGTTAAGCCCAGTATGAGTTTTATCCCACATCCCAAGGCGTGCCAGTACATCGTATACCAGTATATGTGCAAAAACAAAAAAAAAAAAAAAAAAAAACCGCTACTGCAAACCCAGGAACTGCCCTGGGCCCGCAGAAGCAGCCAGGCCAGCAGAAAGAGCGGGGGCCAGGAAGCCCCAGGCAACCCCCCCCCGCGGCCGAGCAACCCCCCAGATGCCCCCAAGATCCCAGGCCGAGAGGCAGCCACCGCCCCCCACACACACATCCGAGAAAGCCCCAAGCAGCCAAGCACCCAGCGCATCCCCCCACCGACCCCAACCCCCAACCCCAAGGCCCCCCGCCAACATCTCATCTATTTTTTTTCACTTAATCTTTTTTTTTTTCTTATGTCATAGATTATCATAGATTGATTTCTGACCAATATATCGATTATAGCAGTATCGTCATATCATAAGATAATCGTCATCGTGAGCTTTGTATCGCGTAACATGTTGTATAGTGAGGTACCCAGAGGTTCTCACCCCGAGATATGAGTAAAACATTTTCAATCCATATACAGTAAATTCTGTTCAAAGAACTCTGGAAAGTCTGAAAAATCTCCTGTGAAATAGACCTATGCTGTGTTTTAAGCATGCCTAACTGTCTTCAAGAAAGCGTGCTAAGCAGTACTTTAAAGGGGACATATCATGGTTTTAAATCCTTCCTTTTTACATATAAATCATACAGTTGTGGTCTATATAAAGCGGAACTGCACTGCTTGGGTCTGAATTCCTCATTATTATAGCTCCACAGACCTCTTTTCTACCCCTTTTCTGATGTGCTTCTAAGAGCAACTCGTTTTGGTGCGGTCTCTTTAAATGTAAATGAGACACTCCATACCCCGCCCACTCTTCAGGTGACACTCGGTTCAACTCCACCCTGCTCGGCCATTTTTGTAGTTTGATAGAAGAGATACGGCTATGTAGCGGCCCATAAACTTTTTATTCAGAGGTTATTTACAAAATGTCAACAACAGAAGACTTGTCCATCCAGCCCTACATGTTCGAGCCAGAGTCTGACCCAGCGGAGCGAGATGAAAATGAAGATGATGAACCTGCAGAACCCTAACAAGTGAGCTAACACAAGCACCGAGCTAACGCTAGCGCCAAGCTAACGTCACAAAATGCATTTCAATACAGTCTTTTCAAAGACAAAAACGGCAAAGTGAAATAACTAATGAAAACTTTACACTTAAATTAAATCACGTAGGCCATATCATCAAGGATCTAAAACGAGCACACAGCGCTAACATATGAAGTCTGAAGACGGTGCAACTGCTAATGCTAACAAAACAATGACAGGGACGTCTTATCACACTTTTTAGCGTTATTTACAGCTTACCGAAGTGCTCTGTTCATCGTCTCCAAAGATAGAAGGAATTGAACCCTCAATCAGACAAAGTCTTTCGGCAAATCCTTCTTTATACTGGCGGAGGTTGCTGAAGCAGTCATCCTTGAAGTGCTTCATGCACACAAAAATGACCTTACCCACAGATGTGGGTACATTTCTGTGAAAAATAAAACTCAACCAGGCACTTTGAAAAGGTTCTGATGCTGGGAGACGGTGTAATGAAGCGTGTGGGTTACTACATCCAACAACCAAACATTTTGACTTATCCTCTAGTAACTTCAGCATCCTTGAGCTTGGACTACAAAATAAAAGCGAGAAATAAAAATGGCGGATTGCTCGAAGTGTTGGACCTGGAGTTGATGTACTAATTTGGCAGTTCAGCTGCAAATACTGTGATGTAATAGTTCAAAAAACGTAATAGAGAATAGAAAAATCGAAACAGATTGAAAAATATGAGCAAAACAGAATATAAAGATAAATATACAACAAAATACATTTAAGGGCTAAAAAAGTGGATTCAGCATGATATGTCCCCTTTAATACAGTGAGTAAACTATTTAGGGCTGTATGAGCGACAGGATGATGATGACTGAGTGATTCCGTGACACACATCGTTAACACCTCACATCAGACAGTCACGACCCCGAGCATGGAAGGCAGCAGCCTCCTTTCCACTCAATTTCATGTGCTCCTCGCTGAGCCTGATTACACGGCCCACGCTTTGCTTCCTTCTCAAGTCACTTCTCATGCACATTTACCCTCATCTCATATACGTGTTGATCAAGCAAACATTTTTTGATTAAAGTCCTTTGGTGACATGGTAAGAACTTCTGGTGGTGGAATTTTATGTATGTAATGTTCATTGTTACATTGCTACAAATGCTCTTGTTTCTTTTGTCCTTCTATTATCCTTGGGGTCATTTTGACCCCATTCATTGTTAATCATTCAAAAAATAATAGTTTTTGTTCTATATTTCATGACTTTTCCTAATTTGATGTGCACAATTGATTAAGCATGAAATTGTCATCATTTTTTTATTTTTCTTCAATGTGCTGAACACATGTTGCACGCATTGGTGTTCCTCTGGGGTCTGGGCTTGACCCCGAGCTGTTTTAGCTGTGTCAAATGTGTCTGTCTGTGTAGGACTCGTGTGTGACCTTACATCACTACACATGCAGGTGCACAGTGGATGCATGGCATGGGGGGAGGAACAACATTATCATGAGAACTTTCCCACACCGTCGGCATGTGTGACCTACTACTCACACCTGCCAAAGTAGAACTGATATTTTCCGCGTTGTGGGGGGCAGGGTATTGCCTACAGTAATTTAAAAGTAAGTTTGGCCTGTGGTGGTGCGAGTGAAAAGGTAAAATTTTCATTATCAAGGGGTTCTTCATGTATTCAACAAATAAACAAAGTGCCTGACAGAAAAAATTTTGTCAACAATTTTCTGAAAATCATTTTCTGGACGCAAGTTAACCTGGCAGGAGCCAGATTGATGTGTAGCCCCTCCCTCTAGCTCAAATTCTCCACATCGATCTGGGTCTGTGTTTGGTGAATCCTTTCTGAATCAGGGAGGGACATGAACAGAATGCTTAAAGCTGATTGGGGAAGCGTCTGTCCACCATGATTTGTTTTAACCAATCACACGGTAACAAATGATGTCGTCATTGGCATGCGCCGCAGAGATGCTGCTACAACAACAACAAGGCTCTGCTGATGAAAACGTTCTTTTGGGATATTAATGCTGCGGTCATTATGTCGTTGAGTGACTTTTGCAACACGAGTATGTGAGTTAAGGGCACGTTAACCATCCTCCTGCGTCAGCATCTTTCTATTGTGATTCAGAGCTATGCTAATAGCGGTAGCCCAGCTAGTTCCTCTCCCCGCAACTACGCATGCGCCAGTTTTGCTTCAGCGCTTCTGCCTTCATCACAGCCGGATATCCCGCCCTAAACCACAACACTGCCTCATGATTGGTTCTAACCGGTTTGGTTCGGATTTGAAAGGCAGCACAGGATGGATCCTGGTGTTTGTGAACACCAGGAGAATCCATCTTGCAGGCAAGGTTAGAGGCAAGTGTCCCTGGGGTCAGATTGACCCCACGGGTAAAAGGTGTAATACTTGAGGATAATAGGAGGGTTCAGCCTCAATGGTCCAGGCGAAGGTCATTGATATGGTGATGACACACGCGGACTCATGTGTGTGTACCTTTGGAATAGAAGCTACGACAGTGGTGTGTTTGTTGTAATGTAGTTTTAGCATAGCAACACAGTTTACAGCAGCACCTCAACAGGAGTATCTATTTGAAGCAGCAGACTTATCGAAGGGTAACGCCAGGTTCGTCTTTTTTTTCCTTCCTGCAATGCAATTACCTCACGTATGTCAATTTAATTTCATATTTAAAAAAGTGATTGGTAAATGGACATGTTTTAGCTTCAGCCGCCTCAGTTAGCAAAGGAGTACGAGTGCATTTAACCAGGGGTAGTTCAGTTGACATAAAATCACATGTACCCTCTTATAAATGTAAATGTTTCAAAACATAGTGTTTTGTGTATTAATATGAGAAACAGTAAAAATCTGGAAAATAATGGCAACTTAATGGCAAAAAAATGTAAAAGCAATTTCTAAGTGGAAATAATTACAATAATTAATTAAAAATAATATACGGTTTGTTTGAAAAACTTTTAAAGTCAGCTGTATTTGTTATTTAATTATCATGTTGTTATCACAACAGATATTGGTTTTAAAACATAGCTACAAGCTAGATAGCAATAGGTTTTGTTTTCCTCAATTAGGCATGTAAATGCACTGTTAAGCACTGTGGTTGTGTTGATTTAAGCAATGTTGCCAATTAGGTCTTTATTGAATCAGTACCCTTTCAAAAGTGCAGCGCATTTATTTATTTTTTTATACTAGTACAGTGCTCGTCGGTGGTATGTATTCATATAGTGGGAGGAGCTTAAGTAGAGTTGTCAACTATGGCCAAATGAGTCTGTGTTTGAAGGCTGGATGTACAAAGAGGCGTTCATACTCACTACTCTGAAGTGTTATAAAGGGGTATATTTGCGGGTGCAAAGTAAAATAGCATGTGCTATTTCCCTGGTTTAATTCTATGGGAGATGAACATGATAATTTATTTATTTTTTACTCATTTTTATATATTTTTTGTTTGGTGTATTTTTCTGTAATTTATGTTTTTTGGAGTCATTGTGTGTATTTTTGTCTCTTTCTTGGTGTAGTTTTGTGCATTTCTGTTGTCATTTTGTCTGTTTTTTGTATAAATATTTAGTTTTGTGTATTTTGAGTCATTTTCATATTTTTCTTGTTTGGTGTATTTTTCTGTAATGTATGTTTTTTGGAGTCATTTTGTATATTTTTGGAGCCTTTTTGTATATTTTTGTGCTTTTCTGTTGTCGTTTTGTGTACTTTTTGTATAAGTATTGTTGAGTTTTTTTGTTTTATTTTACTCATTTAGTATATTTTTATTATAATTACCTTATGTGTGATGAGGGTGTGTGTGTGTTTTCCCGTGAAATGTTTGAGACGCTGATAACCAAACTCCATAGCCACTGTCGCGCCAATCAGAAAAGTACTAAAACTGCACAAAACAAAATGTAAAGCTCCAAACTACATGAGTGAATAAATAAATTAAAGTATTATCTACAATTTAACTCTTCAAAAGACTCACCAGTGGCTGACGGTTTCAAATGACCTATTCATGTTTGAGACGCTGACGTAGCATGGCACAGGGAGGAGGAAGTGGACTCCGTGACCCGCAACTTAAAGGAAGTTTGGAATCACGGGGATCATTTTAAATAACCATGAAATATTAAATTGAATAACTTTTATCAAGACAAAAACATTTTTAATATTGACCTTCTTTTTTTTAAACCCAAACAAATTGTGACGCAGTGACGTCATGAACCCAGAACCAGAAGTACCGCGCTCAACAGAGAGGAAGCCTTTGTTTTGTGCAATAAAAACAGCTCAAGAGGATTTTTAATGTCACGAAGATCTGTTAGTTATGGAATAATCAAGAAGCATTAAAACTAAAAGGTGTGATTTTGCTTTTGATGATTTTTCAATTAAGTTATAAAAATGGAATAAATAATTACTAAATGAATTGTTTGCTGCAGCCCTTGTGAAAAAGGTTGTGTTTTGTTCCTATTGCACAAAAATAGCTTCCTTGACTCCTCTCCCCAAACATCCTAAGAGCGTTGTCCTTTATAATTCAGTAGCTTTAAGCTTCTTAGCTCTGAAGTAATAATATGTTTGGTTAAGCCCAGGAGAGAAATGATCATCTTTTTCTTCTTTAATAAAAGGATGGGGGTTCTGAGCATAAATTCACACCCTTTCTGAGAAGAACTTTTCTTTTTTCCATCAAGATTAGAAAGTGATATACAGACACACATGCATACATTGCAGGCTTCATGTTTAATGAAGGTTTTACTATGCAAAGAAACTCTTCCTGCATATTTTGTATCCTCTGGTTCTGATTAGGGTTTTCATTCATTCATCTTTCTTCAACATGTGGATCTTATGCTCCGATGTGCCCGTTATCTTTAAATCTTAATTGATGCTTCCATGCTTTGGTTGTCTGAACAACAGACGAACACCTGATTCATTAATATGTTTTTCCACTGTTATGAGCCTGTGGGAAAGACTAGAAACAAAGAGGAGGAAGGAGAGTTAATTAATAGTCAGCATAGATAGATTGGACAAAGAACATTCGAGGCTACGCTAAATGCTGGCTGTGATAGGAAAGCAGAGCAGAGACTAAAGAAGGAGGTGACAAGATGGAATTGGATTCATCCTGCATCTAATCAACCTTGACAACGGAGAACATCATGTCTCTGAGAGGAGCAGTGTCCACAGATCTCCTGGGTCCATGTGGCTCAAAGCGAGAGGAAGCTTTTTATCACAACGCGCAGCATTACACACGTGGAATGTCCCTCCGGTGTGACCTAGCGTGCGTGTTAATCCCTGCGTTGTGGCAGGAGAACAATATGTGGTCCTCACGCTGACTGCCTCTGGATTCCCAGAGCTGGAGATTCACTGTCTGAAACTTGAAACAGGAACTCAATGGCCCGTTTGTAATGCCTAGTTGTTCACTCCATTTACCCTTTTTGGGGCTTTTATATGAGTACACAGGATATACTTTACAACATTGCCGACAAAAAGCGATAACAGAATTAGTCACCGACAAATGTATTTGTTGACAATTGCCGGTTACGACATCGCCGCCGTCAAGCTGTGGACGGAGCAGAACATAGTTTTTTCATGAGGAGTGGCTCATCTCACCTGTATGCACGTTACGGATGTGAATTAGAGGGAGATATATCATCAAAAACATTCCCACTGGGAAGGATATATCGCTGTTACTGGGAGCTCAGCGCTGTTGACGCCGCTCACACATGTAGCACTGCTCATCACAGTCTACCTGAAGCTTTGATGAGCAGCGATACATCACGCACCCATACTTGGTTCAGACCAGACACCCACCCAACAAAGTCAACCAGTTTAAGTTCTTCTGTCAGATCCATCCAAAGTTCCCACAATCACGGTGACGGTGCTCTACTAAAGCATGCTAAGCTAACATGCCGTGTGAAATAAATGTTAGCATAAATACTAATGTCACTATTTATCCGTTCCAACTTGTGAAATATAATTAAATATGTTGCGTTTCACATGTTCACAGACAAAGCTGATTTCATTAGACAGTAATGTAACTATTGTGATTATTACACCTAAATATCCTGAATGATTAAAATCATCAGTTTGATCTGGTTTAATTATAGTAAATCAGTGAGATAATTATCAACCATAACTTTATGTAACTCATTAGATATCAAATAAACAAGATTCAGCAGCATTGGTTTATATTAAACAGTAAAAACACTAATGTAGTTATTTTTGCTTTTCATGTACTTTTCATTTTTTTTTTAGAAAACATTTTCATTATTAATGAGGAAATAAATTATATACAATAACACTAATAAAGTGACCAAAATGCACAAAATTTTTAATGTGTAAATGCTATTACTGAAGTAGATTCTACTGTTGATGTATTCAATTTATTTTGTATTTGTAAGGAACCGGTTTACACTTTAAGTTGGCAATTGTTCGATTTATTTATTTATTGTTTTTGTTTGTCGTAATTTGCCCCGAGCCAAAATGTAAAAGATTGTAGCAACATACAGCAAATAAATGTATGATTTGTCATCCGATTAGTTCATTAATCGTTTCAATAATCGATGACGAGTTGACTATTAAAATAGTCGTTAGTTGCAGCCCTACTTTGTACTATTTTTGGTCTTCTGGGTTGAGAACTAGAATGCCAGTTGTTATTATTAATGTGGTATTAAAAGTGCAATAAGTCATAATAGGTTTACGTTACCTACAGTAAGTGTGGGTGGGGTTGAAGAAGGGTTAAGGTGTTGGATTATGTACCAGAACCCAAATGAGGGATGGGGAGACAGGTATTTTTCATTAAAAGTCCATTTAATATCCAAACTCAAAACCAGAAACAAAGTATAAAACAAATTCAACAAAGTCTAAAATAACTCTAAGAAACAAGTGTAAGTCACTGGAAAGACAAAACATGACATTCAAGACAATCCACCAGCAAACACACGATGACTTCTTAAATAGCGCAGGAAGGTGATCAGAGACTAGGCTTCACCTGTGTGGAGACAAAATGGAAATCTACTTAATCTCTGTGTATTTTGAAAACTAAATAAGTTCAAATAAATGTTGACAAGCCACATTCTGAATGGATATGAGAGAAAAAGAAAGATGAAGTTCTCAGGTGGAGCAATGTGCCTTGTTTTTTTTTTTTTAATCAAATTTCTTTTCCTTGATTTTTTTTTTTTTTTTTTCCCTGCACATGCTTTGACTGAAAAAACGGAAAGACATCAATGAAGGAACAGGACTAGATACATTCTATTAACTTTATTCTGCGCCATTTCAAACTAGCACTTTGTGTATTTTATGCCATGCTTTTTTTCTTTTAATCTGTTTGAATAAATACACAAATCAAGAATTTCACACCGACAAGACAGTGGCCGCTGAATACAAGAAGGGACTAATAAACAATAACCTTACAAAGACTATATGAGAATAACCAAACAGATAAACACAAGTAGTCAGGAAATTTTGATAAAAACATGAACTGAAACAAAACGAAAGGCACTTTAGTTTTTTTTTTTTTTTTTTTTTATTGTATAATTGTTTAGATGGACAACCAACCACCCAAAAAGCACTCAAACTGCACACACAGTTTAAACTATTAGTATTGCTTAAGTAGCTCAAATTAAGACCAAAAGAGTTATGATAAAATGTATCAATGTATATAGCTCAGTACAAACTCAGAAGGAAATGACATAGTTTTAGATGTAAGAAAGGGGGTTAAACCTGAACCCAAAAAAAGAATATCTCAATGACTAGGGATGGGAATCGAAAACCAGTATTTTCTGAGAACCGTTTCCCAGTAATCCAATTCCTAGGAATCGTTTGTTTGCTTTTATGTCAATTCCGCTTATCGGTTCCTCTTACGTCACAAATACGTAACGATAAACTCCTCCAGGTGCTGTATGTTGTGTTTATACTAGCACCAAGTGAAGCTCCTTCCACCATATAGTTGTTTGCTCTCCACTGGAGAATCCACCTCCTCCACCCGCAGTTGTGCTGTCCTCCATGCTGTGTTTGTAGCGTCTCTGTTGCTACGCTACTCACTTCCGGGTTCTGTACTCTCGCGCAAAAGTTGCTTCTTGCATGGACTTTTCTTCCAAAAACAACAAACTTCCACAAGAACACACCTCGTCGCCAGTTTATGTTCTCGTAACAAGTTATCAGACATGGGAGACGGACTGGTACTGATCATTGTCTTTAGTTTGCTCTTTCACACGTTCACACACACGGCTGATGACGTCACATGTAATAACCAGGGGACGGCGTCTCTAAAGGTCCATTTATAGAAATGTAAAAAAAAAAGGCTAAACTAAAGCTTTACCGTTTAAATACATAACAATAAGTGCAGCTGTACTTTTGGTTGATATGTTCTTTTTCACAGAAGAATTATTTGTTTTATGTCTAAATTAGTTTTGGATCAAGTTGTTCAAGTTCAAAATATATTATTATCCAGTGAAAACAATCTATACCTAGTGGATTAAAAGAGAGCTGATATCCCTGCAGGAAATTAAAGAGACAAAGATAATATAATAAAAAGTTAAAGCAAACAAATCCCTTTGTATTATTAATTCCCTCACCCAATGAGAATCGATGAGCAGTAACGTTAATGGAATCGCTAAATTTTTATCAATTCCCATCCCTATTGATGAATGCATGGGGTGAACATGCAAACTCTACAGTGAGCTACGGTGTTTCCCCTTGTACTGTCTCAGATGTGGCTGTGCAAACAGATAATTTATTATTGAGTTAGTCAAGTGACTCAAGCACCACCTGGTATTTATAAGACCAGCAGCTTTTTGTGAACAGTGAGCATGGTTTAGAGCCAAATGGACCAAGTACAGTCTTTGTGTAGAGAGTAGGATTGTTGGGTGTGAAGTGTGTAAGCTTCATAATCCTGGATAGGATTCTCTCACGTGTAAAACACAGGGTTTGAATAAAAATTACTTTTTATTCTTCTGGTTTGTTAAACTGTAAGAAAAATCAAAATTTATTGGTACAAATACAATATAAACGTCCATTTTTCAAACCGCACCGCTTGCTTCGTTTTCAGGGTCGTGGGGCAAATACAATATAGTGGAAGAAAAATGAGTTATGGTTCATATTTCTGTGGTTTTGCGTGTAGATCTAACAATAGAAGTTGTCTAACCATTATGCATTCCTAATCTGATTTGCTGTCCTTTGTAGTATGTCTGTTTCACACATTGACCTTTAGCCTCGCTAAGGCGTGTGTTTGCACGTGCCATTTGTGTGCTTTCTGTCACCTGGAAAATGGGAGCTCAATGGTTGCCATGGAAACAACATTTTTAACTTCGCTTGACTCCTCTCACCTCGCCCGTAACTGTGACGATAGTGAGAGTAACATTTAGAGCCTCATTTCTCTTACACGCACGCACACACATTACTAATTATATACATGTAATTTTATAGTTGTGATATTTACTTCCAGCAGACAGTTTCCTTCACATCTGCTAGATAGTATTATCGGGACAATCTACACCTATTTTTGTTGCTTACTGTCAGAGAAACTCAAGTTTCATATTTACCAAAATGTTTTAAATTAGTTGGCCAACTTCACAACTCCGAGAGCACAAACCTCCAACAAGTGCCAAATATCCTCTGTGCCAGATATTTGCAGTTATCTGGATTAGTGATCCTGATCATAGTACCATGATCATTCACACTTTAAAGGCTTAGAAGAAATTTCTATCCCCATAAATAATAATACAATAGGTCCAAATGTATGGGTACTCCCTTTTTTCTTTTTTTGCTCGGAAAAAACCCGATGAAATGCACATCTGGATCCAATCCCGATGAAACTCATTGGGGTAATTGAGGAACCAACCCAAAATAAGTAGTCACAATTCATAAAGATCAGTCAACATTTTTGATATTTCATCAGTGAGTGATAGGGTTTTTTTTTTTTTTATCTTTCAGAGTGATCCATAATCAGTATATTAATCCGGATTCTTTCCCCATAATGTAATGGAATCTTCCCAGGCGTAAGGTCTATCTTTGATTAAAACGTTGTCAAAATTCATTATTCACTTTTGACGTAATCCTGCTAGCTGTCAAACAAATAGATAAATATACGCCGGTGAAAAATACCTCGTTGGCGGAGGTAGTTACCTTTTACTAAAGCTTGCATTGTGTCAGGAAAACAATAAATAGTATTGAGCTCCCAGTTGAAACGAAGATGTTCGCAATGGAAAATAATAGACTTCATAGTCTATGATTAGGTATATGTATAGGGATTGATACAGAGACCTTCCTTTGTCTTCTGAGAGAAGTTCAAAGATGAAATGATGACATGTTGTCAATTAGCTCTGATTACTGTTTCCAGCTTCAGAGGTAGATCTGGGAGTCAGGGAAAGGTCGAAGACAAAGAGATCGTGGAGTGGAAAATGGATGTGTTCGTCCTGCAATTATGACGAAGAAGCAATATTGTTGCAATATAGCAGAACCCTTGCTGTCAGCTACGATGTTGCCATTCTTTATAAGAAACTTCATACAGCTCTTATTGAGCACATTGATTTCTTTAGAAAGCTTGTTCATAACAATTCTTCTGGCCAGCGATCCTTGCGAAAGCAAAGGGCACGTCTGCACCCTGAGTGATGGAGAAAGCATTGTTTGTGCAGTGATGTCTGTATTGCTGTGAAGCACAATTCATGAAGACATTCATTTTTAAAAAGGATCGTGACCTGGGATCAGATCGTCAAAAGCCAAGCTAGTTTTATCTCCTGTCACTCTGTTACACTATAAGGGGCTCTGATCGCAAAAAATGAAACTCGGAACGGAAAAAACAGAATTCACTACCTGAAACAGAAATAGCAATATTGTTCATTATTATTAGTTTTAGAATTGTCTTTATTAAGGGAGGACCATATGAAAAAATAATTCATATCACAATTTCTTTTGGGCAAAATTACAATTTTTCCAGTGAGATTAATCAGACTATTTTGGACTATTTTGTGGCTGCCGCTTTCCTCGCCTTTTGACAGATCAATAACGAACCTGAGCCCAGCCCAACAGGTATTCAAATATTTATGTCCAAAGCCGCCGGGTAAGATTGGGTTCTATTGGGCTGGGAGCGGGTATCCTACTAGAGCTGCAACTAACGATTATTTTTGTTGTCGCCTAATCTATCAATCATTTTTTGATTAGTCAACTAATCACGGTTATTATTTTTGTTTTGAAGCACATATTTTTGAATGGCTATTTTAACCCACCGGCTTAAATCCTCACACCTGTGAAAGTGACCCTGTTGTGCTCTGACAACATGTTTTACAGAAGGGAAATGAAACAATGACAGGACAAAATAATGCATGAAAAAGGGCTTTGACGGCCCAGACAAAGGGGACTCTGGTGGCCCAGACGGTGATACCTCCAGCAGGCCAGATGAAGGGGGTTATGGTGGCCCGGACGAAGGGGACTCTGGCGGGACAAATGGTGATACCTCCGGTGGCTCAGACGAAGGGGGCTATGGCGGCCCGGACGAAGGGGGTTCTGGCAGACTAGACAGTGACACCTCTGGCGGCCCAGATGAGGGGGGTTCTGGAGGCCCAGGCAAAGGGGGCTTTGCCGAAACACACTTGGTGAGGTGCCAACCCTTGGAGCTGCAGCAGCAACAGTGGGAGGATGGCTGTGAGACTGGGTCTTGCCCACAGAGCAGCAACAGCAGTTGTTGTATAATGAATTGCCCTGCATTGATGAAGTTGATGTAGTTAATTTTTTGGTCAAATATGTTAGGGCGGAGCTTAAGTTTATTTAAGGCAAAGTGGTTAATTTCATTTCCCTTACCTGTTTATTGTTTGCTTTGTTACGCTGCTTACCGTATATCAATTGTATAATGTTTTCCCTGGTAAATTAACCCTTTATTTTGTCATCTCCTTGTGTTTATTTAGTTCTACGGTGTTTCAAAGATAAAACCTTCAGTAGTTAAAGGAACCGGCTTCACCGGTGATCAATGGGAGGAATAAGTTACCTTAATTAACCGTACGTTTGGCACGACTTTGAGAGGTTTAAAAGGCAGTAAGGACATCTGATTAGGGAAAACCGATGAAACAGAAATAAACTGGCATTTATACCTCAGGTCAGGAAATCCATGTTGTCCTTTGAGAAAAAGAGATGAAAAAAGTTGTGAATTTCTAGATACTACTTTATTAAACTTGCCTTTTAACTAATTTCTTGTTGCTGTGCAAGTTTTGTGCTTTGTCTGGAACATTTGCTGAGGACATGTGAGCGATGACTGTAAATCCACACGATTAGCTTTAAACAAGTGGTTCTCAAACTAGTACGAGTACCCCCTTTCTCTTACTTCTTAATCCAAGTACCCCCTTTGTCTGACTACAAAATTATTATTATTACAAAACTATTTAAAAACAACAATAGAGCATAATGATGGAATAAACGAGTGATAACACACATTTTAAAGAATCCTATATTTTAAATTAGTGAAAAGAAACAGTATTTAGTGCAGTCCTTTTTTGGATTGTGACCCAAAGTTTTTGATCATGTTTGACGAACCTATGGGGTGCCAACCCCAAGGTTGAGAACAGATTTAGTGGCTCCCAATTTATTTCTATAGTTTATATCATTTCCAGTAGGGGTGTCCCGATCCGATATTGATATCGAAAATTGGTCAGCCAGAAAACAAATATCGGATTTTATCGGACTTCATCTAAAATTTCCGATATAAGCACTCCTATAATTTATTTATTTTATTCAATTGTGAAATACTGCAGATATTATGTTGAAGGTTGAAATGATGTAACTAATTGATTAATAATGAATGAGTCAGTTTGTTCTCTGTTTGAGTAACATCACTTGATCAAGTCTTTTCTAACATTCCACACTACAAAATAAGTAATAAAATATGATTTGTGCTGATAACGTATCGGATCAATATCGGTATCGTATCGTAGCGGGACATCTCTAATTTCCAGTCACCTCATATCTGGGGTGGGACCAAGACCTACGCATATTAATTTTCCACTCTCTCTCTTTCAAGTACCCCCTGTAGTGCCATTGCGTGCCCTTAGCGGTACACGTACCCCCTTTTGAGAAACACTGATTTAAACCAATGAGTTGAGTGCAAAGAGGAAATAGCTAAAAAAAAAAAAAAAAAAAACTCAGCTTTAAGACCAATAAATACAAATGTTTGACCTTCCTTTGAAGAAGGTTAAGTTTTTCATCTTTGCTGAGGTTTAAAAACAAAGAAAACCTCTTGACTCTATAGAGAGATTAAATTTGTCTGTCAATGTCAAGCACTTCTGACTTCTATTTGAAGCACTAGATTCACTGCATTATGTAAGACGCTCTGGTAGGCAAACAGGCACAGCCAGCCATCAAGATGAATAGAACCATTGTTTAAAGATGAATACGCAGTCATCTAAAAGCTGTGAGACTCCTCCACACAGAACCCTCCCAGATGTGTGGGGTACGGAGGAAAGGACGTGTGTTAAATACACACTCATCACTTAGACGATCCTCGAGCTGTTGTTTAACCCCAACTCCTGTGTTTTTTTTAAGACCATCTGTCTTGAAGTAATTGAATGTGTTCATGTCCCTGCCTCACACTTTGAAATGATTGATTTTAGCCCATTTTTATTGCCACTTATTCACAAAAACACAATAAAAAACAGCACAAACAACTGATAAAGGTCTTTCATCCTTCTATTCCCTCCTGATAGTGCAACATTATTAAATTTACACTTCAGCTTTTAGTGGAATTATACGGCTGGTTTGTGACTTCAATCAAACGATAGCAGCATTTCAGAACAAGGGTCAATCTCAAGCATTTATTGATTGTGATTGAACATGCGTACTTCCCATTTAAAGGTCCCATGTCACGCTATTTTTCACCCATCTCCATTTGTTCTAAGAACCCCCAAAACATAGTATTTGAGCTTTATTTTCTCAAACTCACCTGTTTTCCAGAGTTTTAGCCTCTGAAAAGTCACTTTCTGATTAACTCTACACAAACAGGCTGATTTGTGGCCTACTTATGCATATTCATGAGTGGGCGTGTCAATAGACAGGACACAGACTTCCTCCCCCCCGCATGGTGACGTAGGGCCAGAGGACGGCCCGCCCTCCTCCCACCCACTCCGTAGCTGAGCTCATGCTGCTTTATAAACACGAGACGAGCGTGGGGGCGGGGCGTTCGCTGGTACGTACATAGACTGTAGAAAATACATACAGTGCGTTAAGGACGCTGAAATGCTCACCTTCGTGGGCGTGTCTGTTTACATGTCAATCACGGCAGAGAGCTTCCTGGAGGCGTGGCTTCTCCAGCTCAGTGGCGCTTCAAATTTGTCATCAAAGTGGGAACGCGTCATTAAATTGGAGCGAGGTGTAAGAAAGGAGCAAATCACCCTCTAACTAACTAACGATTGAGGGAATCAATGAAAAAAAACACTTTGGTCATGCTTATGAAGCCCATATAGCACTTTATGATGTTTAAAGCACAGAAAAGTCCATTTAGCGTAACATGGGCCCTTATCACTATTTGGAAATTAGACTTATGTGAAAAACAGTGGTGTCAGATGAGTAGGAATTGTATATTATGTCTGTGTTGTGTTCAGTTTGACCAGTAATGAGCTGATACTGTGGTTAGTGGGATGAGATTGCTGGGAAAGGAGAGCAAAGTCTCAAATGGGAACGTATTACGAACACTGCTTCAGACTGCTAAGCCCCTCCTAATGAAAGCAAAAAGGAAAGATTAGGGAATTATTGTTCATTTCACTGCACTAATTGTTTTCTATCCAGGCCTAGCTTGTATAAGCAACTCCACAAACAAATAGTAACACCTTTCGCTTTAGTGTGGTATTTATCCAATATCCAATTATTTATTATTAATTGGAGTTCACTGATTGAAATTGTTTTTGCATAAACGTGTGAGAGTTCACAATGTTATTAAGATTCAGTGGAAAAGTCAATACCTTAAATACACACAGAGGAGAGAGGCTATTGCTTTCTTATCTTCAGCGTAAGCTAAAAAGTTCAGAGCTAAGTTTAAAGGCATTTAAAGTAGCTTACAGAAAACAAATCCTGCTGATTTTCTTTGACAGCAAATCATTTAGCAGCCAGCATTAGTCGTTGTAGCTACACACAAAGGGTCCAACTGTTGAAAAAAAAAAAAAAAAAAAAAAAAAAAGATATTACAACACAGAATGTTAGTACAAGTGACCACAAGGCAATGGCAACAACAAAAAAATGAGCAAAACTTACCTGACAGGCACTCTTTCACCTGGTAATATTCAGACAATAAATCTAACGGGCAAGCATACACTGCGATGTTTTTTTTTGGCACATTTTCAGCCGATTTTCGACTCGTGCGACTCTCTGCTAGATCGTGTGTCGTGCATCGTGTAGTACACATGGGGTCACGAGAAGCGATGAACACCTCACAACCAGCTCCCGATCAGCAATCGTATGGTTGTAAGGAAATCAAACATGTTTGAAATCCAGCTGCTCATCGTGAGGGTATTTCACAGTCGAAGCAGTGCCACGGCCCAGCTTACCTTAAACTCTAACATTGCGCATGCGCGAATACCTTAGGACCGCTGTAAAATTGACGGACTATACTGCCCACGTCTGTCCATCCAGCTCCTGGTCCATCACATTGCCATCTTTTCTTTTCTAAAGCTCTTTTTACTGAGATTAGCGAGACTCTCTCCACCTCCGGGTTCTTCTTCTTTGTCTGTTTTAATGGCGACGCTTCAGAGTTCTTCTTCTAATTTGTACATTGCATTTCCGGAAACAAGACCCCGACGTACAGTGTGAGCAGTCAGATCGTGTCAGAGTGTCGGTCCGTATAGTGTGAGAACATTCATCGTGAGCTGCGCACATCCACATGAGTTGCACAGTTTGAGCTGGATCTGAGTGCAACGATTCAAAAAAGTTCCTAGTTGTTTTATAGTCGAACGATGTGTTTGCTGTTGTTTCTGCGTGTCAGGTATGTCTTAACGCGCCGCATGCAGGAAAAACTGCGCTCACATGAAGTGGAGGTGACGGGTAGTGTGACAGAAACGGGTAAAAATTTGTAGAGGCTCCCTGGGAGTCGGGCTCTTGGTCTTCATTTTCTACGGGAACTTTTTTTCTTAATTATCCATTGCATTGGAGTGCTAGTAAACGCTAAAATGATGCACAAAAAAGACTCTTCCGCCCTTCCCATACCCTATCATTTTTGGTGCATCACTAAATATCCTTTACACACTACGTTTCACTGGAAAATGTGTGACTGAATGTCTAGAAAGTGTAACAAATGGACAAATATGTCCAATTCCAGCCATAATCCAGTTCAAAAACTTGCGCTATGTGCTGAGGTTCATCTAGTGATTGAAAATGAGTGTTTTTAATGTGCTTGTGTTGGTGTTGGTTTATTAAGAACCCCATTAGCGTCAGCGGCTTACTTCCTGGGGTCTTTTTTGTAACAAACAAATTTAATTTAAAGCAATAAGTACAAGCAATCATTATCAATACATTTTGATGTGCAAAAAACACAATTAAGCTTTTTGTGTAGTAACAACAGTAATTCAGAGAAGAATGTTTAGAATTCTTCATCATAATATAATTTGAGTTGCTTCTTAAAGCTTTAACTCGTTTTTTGTTCTTTAATATAGTGTAGTAAGTGATTCCATTCCTGCATGGCTTGAAACAGAATTGTACAATGGCTTAAACTAGACTTTAGGGACGTAACGATTAATCGCAAGGCAGTTAAAAATTGATGCATAGGTATCACGATTCACATCGATACTGTGAAAATTGAATCGCAGTACTTTTTTTATCCAGAAGTGTTGGCGGCGGGCGGAATCTGCTAACATTTTCTTTCTGGCCGCCTTCTACTTTTAAACATGTTAATAAATGATTCCTTACCCGTTTAGCACCACAGAATATCTGTAATATTACGTGAATATCTGTAAAAGTCACGTTTTTCTATTAGCTCTGTCTCCTAGCATAGCATCTCTTCTTCACTGCCAGATAGCTGCATGCCAACCGACCACTGGGTTACCAGCGCCCTCTGCTGGTTCAAACAAATATCTGACCTAAATACAGTGAAATTACTGTTTTTGCTTTTTTTTTTTTTTTTTTTTTTTTTTTAAGTTCAGTTGTTAAGGCACAGAATACATTTTCAGTTGCACTTTTAAAAAGAACTATTATGCAGTTTTGCATTGTTTACTATAGAACCATAATTTAAATTAATAGGCTTCTTCTTCATTTGTATTATTCCTTTATTTATTTCATTCAAAATTTATTTTTAGTTAAATTGTATTGTTTTGAATAGTTTATCAAGGGATTTTTTTGACAATGAAAAATAAAAGGAAAACAGTATAGTTTTTTAATAGTTTTTTTCCCCCAAAAAATAGAGGAATATTTTTCAGTCATCCTTTTTCTACAGTCTCATTTTGTAAAATAAATCGTGAGTGAATCGTATCGTGAATCGTATTGGGAGTTGAGTGAATCCCTACTAGACTTGCATATTAGCTGAGTGAAACACTGCCCTTCTGAGTGTCTTGTTGAGTAACAATGTGTAAATCTACTAAATATGCAACTCTTGGTAAAACATAAAAGGTGTTTGTGTAGCAAAAATACTTCTTAGAAAGTTACTTATTGTACACAACCATTTCTCTTTCACCCATAACCAGGTGAGTTGTACATTGATTTTTTTCCCACTTGTTCTGAAAGCACATTTTGGAGCCACTCGTACAGCTTTGTTTTGCACTAATTGTAACTTTTTCACATTTTTTAATGAAGTGTTTGACCAAACGACTGACCAATAGTCCAAATGAGACAGAACAGGACTCTGAATGACATATGGAATTTAACTGTTTAGGTAAATATTTGGGACATTTTTTTAAGAACCGCAAGGTTACAATGTGTTGTGATGAACAAGTGGTTCAGATAATTATGACTGCATTCAAATATGAAAACACTCCGGTATAAAGACAGGTTTAGCTGATGGTGTATCAGCTGAACTGGTGACAAGTTTATCTGTTGACACTTCACGGCAGAAATAATTCCAATCAATTTCATGCAAAACATGAGGAAGCGTAATTATAGGTTTTACAAATGATGTTTTTAGACCATATCACGCACTGAGGGTCTAACAGTGGGGCTAACATTTCCTTAGTGGAACCATCCTGCTTACCTACATTTTTTGAAGAACATAATGACATAAGTTGTTTCTATTAACCCAATTTAGCTGATGATGATTTTGTTAAGTTATAAGAGCTAATAAATTAATTTAAACAGGGCGCATATGTGACATGGAAATGAATAAATCAGAGGGCCTACTAATGTAATATTCACCTGTTTTAATGTAGCTAACTTGATAGCTCAAAAACAGGATGTAGTTCTATTCTTTAAATCTAGTTTGTTCTCTTTATATCTTTTTATCTTTTCTTCATCTGCTGTTCATATTTTGGGGACAAGGCTCCACCTTGGTGACGAGGTCCCTTGCCCATCCTATGTTCTCTTCCATACTTCGGCCCACAGCTCCCGCCTCCGCAGATTTAGCTTTTAATTTGTTTTTTCCAAATACTTTTGTAAGAAACCCATGGCTTTTGTTGTCAGTACTCATTAATGTAGGCATTATAATAAGAATTAAATAATTTTTTAAATAAAACTTGCACCCCTCCCCCGCTTCCAGCTCCGTCAAAACAGCTGCGGTCAGAGCAAACAGCTGAGCTATAACTGTGTGTCCATCGGTCTACTCTGCTCATTGTAGTAGCTGACTGCCTTTAGTCTTTAAAAATGCCTTCAGTGAGAAAATGGGTTTTTGTATGCGATGAAAACAGCCCTCTTTTGGATAAAACAATTGGTCAACAATGGTTGAAGTTTATCTTTGGAAGCGGCCCTAAATCAGAGCCGGGGTGGGGCATGAAGTATAACAAAACAAGAGAACAACAGAAACATTAGGATGGACACTAACACAAATTCAAAGCATCTCAGCACCACGGATAGCGACCGCTTTATTTTGACATCCACTTTAACCATTTCAGCATGTATAAGTAGCTATAAAGTTTAGTAAAACTGGCACAGCGGCCCACATGTTCACAAACACTAAAGTCAATATGAAGTATTGTATACTATATACTCACCACTATTTAAAGGGCATACAACGAGCCTTGCGTTCCACAAACTCGTCCACGATGCTCTTTATCTTTTTGCTCTCTCATTCTCTATTGACAACATGACAAGTCCACTCAGTCTCTCCTGACCCACTGTGCTCCTCAACTGGTTTTTAATAAGTTTTAACTTGGAGAGTGAGCGGGACACCTGACTGACATCTGTCGCATACCATTTTCTTTACATATGTGACGCTTGCCAAATTGAAAAATGGCAATGAATGAACCGCTGTTAAAGCTCGAAAATAGTTGGTAGTATGTAGAAAGCTTGTCACCTGAGGACGCGGCCGCTTATTTAAGGAAACTCACTTTAAGTACAGGTGAACGTTTGTGGGATCCTTGCAGCATTCCTGAAAACGAGTGGTCATTTGATGTGCGCTCCTGGCCCGATGTTCAATGGCCAGATATTTATACATATCTGATAGAAAAACCCAGTGTATATACGATAGAAAACCTAAAAGCATTAAGTCTCTAGATGCTTACAACTGTAATGTACGGGCAGGTAGGCGGGCTGCTGGATCATGTTACCGAAGGTTTCTGTGTATTTCCACGTATTCTGATCAGTTTCAACGGATGAGTTTCCATCTCTACATTAAGACTCCTCCTCACTGTCCCACGTCTGCATATCAGTCCATTTACAGCTTTTATGGTCACTTTTTACTGGATCCAGACTGAGATAGCCCTCCGTCCGTCCGTTCCCGTGCACCATCGCCTCAGCAGTCCTCCGGTTGTTTTACACCGAGCCTGCTCGCGCATGCACCTAATTTAGTATGCATACGTCACACAAAATGGGTCCATATAACCTCTGTATAAATCTGCATGATGGGTGACTGCCTATACTCTGTGTGCTTCCGCGCACAAGTCATGGGAGGGCCCGCCTTCTCCAACTTCCCTGAGCCATGGTAGAGGCCCGGCTCCCTTACGTCCCCCCATAGCTCCGCCCCTGGGACCTCGTCCCAAAAAGATCTGCTATGTTTGTTCCAGGCACTTTTCAGATGACTGCTTTAAAGTAAGAGCTTTTTTGAAAGTGGGTTAATAAGTACACTGACACTAAAAAAACAATGTGATCCCTACTCGTAAAGAGGACAACTACTTCAGAGCCAGCAGCAGCACGGGTAAGCGGATGCTGGCACGGGAGTCAGTGGCAGGGGAGTGATCACTTCTCCTCCGACCGTACGTTAGCATTCCTCACTTTCATAACCATTCAAAAATATGGAAAGTAGCCAAATACAGCGCACAGAAAAACAGCAGTAAACATCCATGCGTGTTTGTATGAGTACTGAAGGGTTCATGGGCGTGTCAGGCTAGGAGGAGACAGAGGCGAAATCGAAGCGCCATGAACTTTCAAAGGGAAGTTTTTTGCTGCATTTTCCCAGAAAAGTTAGATAGCATAGTTATTTGAGTATGCTATAGAATGGTACTATGTGCCTGAAAAAATCATACCTACCTACCTTTAAGGGAATCTTCAGGGGTTTTGACTAGGAGTCAGCATAATGATTTATAGCTTAGATTTTCTCTCCCTAAAACTATTAGAAATCCATAAAAATGTCTTTATTAATTATTAATTATTGATGGGAGCAACAATATCACCAATATTATCTGCAAAACAGAAGCTTTTTAAGACCTTTTAACAAAAAATGTCAGTTCAACTTGAGATGACTGAAACATGTTTTCAAGATGATGTCATGTATTGACAGCAGTGGCCATGTGACTCATCCAGAGAAGCCTTATTCAATTAAAATGTTTTCAGCACAGTGGCCCCAGTGAGATCGAGGGGAAATTAACCAGCACAATAAGGGCCATGACTCAATAGCCTGTGCATAGATGCGGGTTTATTAGATCGGTAAATTATCTTTGACCAAATGATTATTCCTAAGAGTTTTATTTGGAAACAGTAATGAAAAAAGTAAATTATTTGTCTTTCCCCTCTAATTCCTCTGAAGGACTTGTTATATGTGCGTCAGTGTGTGCTGATCCCAAAGAGGAGACACTTCTCATTTGCATTAAAGCAGGTGTGCAGCTGCTGGGAAGTCATGAATCTCAATTACTTGTGAGGATGATAGCCATCAGACCTACAAATGAGCCGAGAATATACACATTTTCCATTTCTGCTATAGGAAAATAGATGTGACACAAAGGTAGCCACGCTTTGCACCTTTTCCAGCACGGAGGATAATGTTGGAAACCAACGAACGCTGTAATTGGGCTCGCAGATGGTTTGATATTTGCAGCAAATGAGCTTAAGTCATTGACATCATTCATTTATGATAATACAAGGACATGATTTAAAGCCTAGACAGAGTCAATATGTTTGCCGATATCACCCTCATTACATCTTTCTTTGTTTTTGAGCCAGGGGGATTTGAAACCCAACTCTAAGACACTTCTTCTTAGCATGGGTTTGTTTGCTCTCCCAGTCTAAATCCTAAATATTAGGTTTACTAGAGTCTGTGCATGTACAGGATTGTCATTGTATCTATTTTTACCCATCTTCAATTGTTCCAAGAACCCCAACAACGTAGTATTTGAGGTTTATTTTCCCAAACTTGCCAGTTTTAGCCCTCTGAAAAGTCACTTTTAGACCGTTCCTAAAAACAGCCGTTTTTTTTTGGCCTTTATGCATATGCATGAGTAGGCGTAAACACACCCTGCTTCAGCGTGTGTGTGTTTATCACAGCAGCAGGAGAGTAAATCATTACCAGTCGCCTTTTTCTCCTCTTCATCTCTTCTGACCACAGAAATAGTCCATTTAAGGCAGGGGTGGCAAACTCCAGTCCACAAGGGCTGGATTCTTGAGACTTTTAGATGTCTCCCTGCTCCAACACACCTGAATCAAATGAATTGCTCATTATCATTGCTTCTGCAGAGCTTGATGACAACACATTGGTTTCAACAAGGTGTGTTGGAGCAGGGACACATCTAAAAGTCTCAGGCCTTCAAGGACTGGAGTTAGCCACCCCTGATTTAAGTCTTCACATTGGGTCACAAACACGTCAGCTCATCCCATAAAGGCGATACAAGGCAATGTAACGGCTGCTAAAATTGAAACGCTCACACTCTTCTTCTGTAATATCAACCTGTTTTCGCTATGTTTGTTTTACCTGTGAGGTAGTTGGAGAGGGAGGAGCTCACGCTCCTATGTGGCGTAGGAGGAGCCAGGATTGTCAGGAGGAGGAGTTTCCCCATTTTGTTTGGAGCTGACTTTTTTACAAAATGTGTAATAACAAGGGAGGGACGAAACAGAACTTTTTCAACTTTGACCCTTTGAATGAAGCTAAAGGAATGTATATCACTGTAGCAAAACCATTATGAAGTGAGTTTTTCATAATACTGCCCCTTTAAGACATTGTTTAGACTTGGAATAATTTTTCTGATACACTCAGTGTAAAGTTTGTGGCTAAGATTAAAACCAGCTCATTGTGAGTTTGCATGTTCTCTGCATGTTTCAATAACGTGACGCCTACATTTTCGGCCCAACTGCACGCATCCTTGAAAAGACAATGTATTTGTTGTACCTTTTCCTATATATGTGCTGACTTTGAATTTTCAAAAAATGTATCCAAAAACATACAAAAAATAATTGTGTGCAAGATTGAGTGCATGAATTTGTCCAAATCAATTTTTTTTATTATATACATTTCAAATATTATGTGGTGAACAACAACTGTTTTTTTTAAGTTAGTCAAACTCAATTTTTTTTTTGCTTTTTCTTCAAGGCTATCCTAGAAAAAATGTGTACAGAAAAAATAAAAAAAAATGTTGAGTTTTCCAAAACTAAAAAACAAGGAGTTCATCAAACTACTAAAAAGTGGTTGGAAAGCAACAGTTTATACAGTGATTATCCTGTTACTTAATGAGTCAAAATATCATTTGGTGTCTGGCCACGACTGCCGTTTTGAAAAAAAAAATCAGATTCTCTAAATCTGTTCACATTTATTTCCTGCCCTTTTTTGTGTTTTGTAGTCTTGTATACAATTTCAAAGTATTTCTATTACTTTTTCCATCATTGTATTCATGCAGTTTGTCTGACAATGCCCATTTTATGAAATATCATTCAGTGGAAATCCTTATACGTCAGTGACCCTTTCACTTATTTCCTCCCACTGTCTAATAATACTGTGTGGATGTGATCCTACTGTATGTCTGAGTAGTAAATGAAGAATAAATGTGGTAAAATAAATCTCCAAAAACAAGCCATGATCAGATACGTATCCCGAGTTTTCACATTGAAATAATAATGTTCACATAAATTAAGATTAGTAATTAAAAAAAAAAACAAGATGGTGTTAATTGAGAATTTCAAAGAAGCCGTTGCTCGGTGTCTTTGATTTGTCTTCCTCCAAGCGTTTCCCTTTGTTATCAGAGTTCACAGCGTACGCATCACATCTTGGTTTCCCTCCGTGACAGCACTTTAACCTGCCCTTTGATTCCCTTTACCACAGATCCTTCAGGGCATTCATTGTTGTGGATCAATCGCACATTGATTTGTTTGCTTAATCTTCTTTCAGAGATCTTGTTCTGGACTGAGCTGACGCACAGTAAACCACTACGTGTCTGCTGTTTGATTGGAGCGTTCACTCAGAACCACTCATTGTGATTCAGGAAGGATTGTGGGACAAACGGTGTGGGGCTGAGAACTTTAAATGTCAGGGAAACCGTCCAAATCTGTTTTTCTTTAGCATGTGGGAAAAGGAGGAAGGAAGTGAGACTATTCTTTGACTTTTTCATGTTGTTGCTGTTTCTGTTGAAAGGCTATAGACCCCTTAATGGCCCACGTCACGATTGACGTGGCTGGAGGCAAACGGGAAACGCCGCTGGCTAAAGACTGTGAAGGCTAGTAATGTTTCAGCTTTAGAATGCTGTCTTGTTGTGTGTTTGGGTGCCAGATTAGGAATAATAACGTTAGTGGACATAAATTAAAGTTTTATAGGATTCCAGTGGACACTCGTGCTCAGAAAAAACAAAGACAATTGTTTTTTTGCCTCCAGGCTAAGCCCCGCCCAACAAAAAATACGTCACAATGTTTACAAACAATCAAAGGGTCTATTGTGGATTTTCCCACATGTGCTGATTTATTGATTTTGCGAAACCACCAATCACACAACTGTTGTTAGCTCTCGCTTCTATGACAGAAGCTTTGTTGCTTTCCCTTCTCTTTCCATTTAATGTATTTCCTTTGTTTTTATTCATCTCTCTGTATTTTGATGCATATTTGTTGTTGCTTCACCTGCCCATAGATGTATCCTTGTTTTTGCTCCAACTGACCATGAGAATCAGATCAAACTCAGATAGCAGAGCTGATTTGAAGATCATTTATGCCTCTCTTGAAAAGCAACACACTCGGTGGCCTTCTGTCCGTGTCTTTCACCAAAGGCTTTCTTAGAGATGCTGCTGCTGCCAGTCCTTCAGCTTTTGTGATTCACATAGGCTGTAAATTGTCTCCTTCACATTATTGGAGTGCTGCTTCAACCCCGTGTCTGCTTTTCAAATACAATAAGTGCCAAATGTTTAATGATTGACTCCTTACAGAGAGGCAGCAGACAGCGCTAGGACATCTTACTTTGATCGTAGGGGAAGCTTTAGGAATGTTATCTTTATCCTATTGCACCAGGCAAATCCTTCATCAAAAGGCTCAGTCAAACTACAGATGTAACACATGCTTCAAAGGACGAAGTGATTCTTTATTACGAGAAGTGCTTATCAATATCTAATTAAGTCGCAAGCATAAAACCAAGGACTACTTGGTAATCTTGCAGCATGTGTTTTAGTGGAATGGTATGATGTTTTATTTCTGAGGCTGAGATAAAACATTCAACCCAAAGTGATGAATTCTATTCAGACAGAAAGATACAGAGACACTGGATAGCAACGAATCAATCATACAAATAGAGCAGCAAAAAATGAAGAAAACCTGTTTGATTAAAGCTGCTCAAGACGAGATCTTTTTTAACAAGTTCTGATGAACTACGGCTGGGCGAGAGGAACGTCCCCGCGCCGAATGGAACGTACCACGTTCCCGAGTATTCAGTTAAATGAGTCTCCGAGAGGCTCTTGACAACCGCTCATAGAATATTTGTGTCAAATTACAGCCCGATTCAACAAGCATTAACGGAGGAGTAGTCATTTGAAAAATAGGGCCCCCGTGGCACATGCTGAGTAATGGGCCCCATTCATATATTGGTATGTGTCATTGATTTGGTGGCACCAACTATTGCAATATTTGACTCACAAATAAGTGAGAAAACAACTTTAATGGAAATTGCCGGACCCCTAATATAATTGTGCGAAGCATAATTGTAATTTACGTTGAATTACCTTTAAAACAATGTATCACACGACCGTTCCCATAAATTTGGAAATTGCCGTAAAAAAAGGACTCTGAGTGTCTCATCATACTCATTCATAGAGTATTCATACGGAGGAGTAGTCATTTGGAAATTGGGGCCCCCGAGCACCCCCATGACACGTCCGTGGTAATGGGCCCCATTTATATATTGGTATGTGCCAATGATTGGGTATCACCAACCGTCGTAATATTTGACTCGCAAATAAATGAGAAATCGACTTTCGTTTTTTTTTTTTTCTTTTGGGGCCCCAAAACGTAAATCAGGCTCCAAGTGTCGATACGTACACATCTATAGATTATATTTACCAAATTTCAGCTCAATCCGTTTTTGAATAACAAAGGAGTAGTGGTTTTAACTAGTGTACACAACAACAACAAAGTGAGTGGCGTTCTGAGTCCGGTAGCCCAGCCTAAAAATCTTGATAAACACGTAGTGTTGGCTTCATTGATCCATTTAAAAGTTGAAATAGCAGGTTGAAAGTTTGTGTTATTTCTCCACTGTAAATATAGTGTTTTTATGTCATTCTCACTGTAATTTTGTGTGTTTTCCCCACCAAAACTCTGCTGACATGACTTCCCAACACATTTATTGTATTTTGGGGCTTAACACGGAATGATCCGAATCTGGCCAAAATGGAACATGAGGTGACATCACAGTAAGAATAAAATAAAACACACTTCTATGCATCCGTCTACAGGACTCCACATCCCACAATGCAATTTGCAAAAAATGTCTACAAGGCAAGTGTTTAGAGTGGAGATCAAAACAAAGAATTAAAAAAATTTGCAGCTTTAACATAGGAAATCATACAGTAATCCATCCAACCATCCTTTAGGTCGAGAAGAAAGACATTTTTAAAATTTTGCGAGTAATAACAGAAAGGGATTTTTTTCAATTTTTGAAACTGATCCAGAATCAGTATATTGATCCCCTCCAAAATGTGATTGAATGGAATCTTTCACTGCGTAAGGTCTATATTTGGTTAAAATGTTGTAGTACTTTTACCGTAATCCGGCTAAAAGACAAATAAACAAATAAATAGATGCCAGTGAAAATATTACCTCGATGCTAGAGCAGCAACAGAGCAGTGGAGTGCACACGTACCTCTGCTCTTAGAAGAACTTGGAAAAAGTGTTTTTTTTGTTGCAAGTTATTGAAAATGAGTGTATACGTACCCTTATTAGGACATGTACCACTTAGTTTGAGCCAGATGCAAATTGATCTCTGATAATTCCAAAATTTCCAGTTGTCATGTTAATTTATTGTTTCCAGATGGACTTTTCCCAATTAAAGAATACTGTTGAGGAGTAATGAGGAGCAAATCTACATTTCTAAGTCTGCAGGAATATATCTACAGTGTAATGGGGTAAGTTAAAGATTTATTAATGCTGTTAGTGCTTAGCCGCGATATAAAACAAGGAGTTTATGATTTAGAATCACAATAAAATTTTAACAGCTTTGTCTCAGGCTGTGTTTCTTTATTTTGCAAAGACGTTTCTCAGAATGAATGAGTCTGATAATGAACCATTGGAATGCTCTGGGAGGATAGTAAGGCAAGTCTCAAGTCTCTGATCAACAGGACACGATGTCCACAAGTTTTGAGCTCTCGAGGGCAATTGTGTGCATTGTGCAAAACTGGATGATGAAATGTTACTTTGTTTTATGGTTTTCTGATCAAATATTGGACATCACATCTGAGGAGGAAGCTGTCCCTTTGCTGAATAATCCAAATCTCAGCAGGGCGTTGAATAATGCATGCGTCTTCCTGTCAGGTCCGTTCAGCTTAAGTTAGTGCTGTGCCTCAACTGGTGTTTGCTGACTGTGGTTCATGCAAAAAACATGAAGAGTTTTCGCTGCGGTACAAGAGTAATTTTACTTTGAAGTGTTTTTGGCCAAATAAATTACCATCTTTTTTATTAGGCTGAACTCTAGAGCACGATCACCGTGGGATTTTTCACCCGTGCAAAGGTATTTACATTTTTCACCCTTTATCTACTCATATATGGTGGAAAAATAAGTGTGATTCTGCTCAAACATGCATGCTAAGGTACAGTATATTTGTTATGTTATGTTATGTGTTGAGGGATTGGCAATTAAAGCTGCTAGGGACAATAACTAACATGTTTTATAACACAAATATAGACATAGGTCAATAATCCAAAAGCATTTCTTCAAAAAAAAAACTTGGAAATTCACTCACAAAGGATGAAATTGCCATTCAAAAGTTTGTTTTTGACTCCATCCATCATAAACAGTCAGTCGTTGGGATCATGTGACTTGAACTTCGCAAAGCGCAATGCATTGTGGGATTTGGAGTCCCATAGAAGGCTGCAAAGACGTCGCTGAAGCAGAAAAGTTTCTATAAAAAGTGTTTTTACTCCATTCATTTCTTGTGTTTCTGCATCAAACGTGTCGTTGAGGCATTTTTGTTTTGCTTTGTTTAAAGTGTTCGAGGCGAAATGGTTTCACCACAATTTCGGACGCACTCTGGTGTTTACGGGGGAAAGGCAAAAAAATATCGACATCACCATTGTTTTGTCAAAACTTTCAATCCGTGAAAATACCAGAATTGTCACTGTGGCAGCACATTTAGGGGCTGACATATTTTAAACTTGACTTTTATTTCATTCAAAAGGCGTTACATCGTCTCTATTAGATTTGATACATAAAACGCTCTCAGTAGTAATTTTTCCTGCCAGGCATTATGAAAGCTGGAATCGACTCCAGCAGAAACTTGTTCATGAGAAAGTTGATATTTAAGATGAATGAATGCATGGCAGCTTTGGAAGGCAGTGAGGCACTAAGACAGCAGATGCTGTACTTTAAGATCTTTAGATAAATGAGATGAAGCGCCATTCAAACCTGACATTAAACAAACTGCCACATTTGACACATCATCCAGTCAGTTAGCATTAAAAATAGGAATATTCATCAAATCCTTGTTGATTTATTTCCTCCGTCATCACTAGTTCTCTAATGACCCCTAAAGTGGCCTCAGGTTGTTTTTGCATTTTATGTTGTGTAACTCACCGTCCTTGGAAATTAGAAATCCAGTAGTAAAATTAAATGAAGCTCAACACAGATTTCTTTATTTGGCTTATGTATGTGGACTTATAACAGACATAATAAGCAACTGGTGGCCTGGGGGCCACATGCAGCCCTCGGTCTAACTTTGTGCCCCACCCCCCAAAACAAAATTGTAATTCATGATGTTGGAAGTTATATGAAGAACATAATACACAAAACTCCAGAAACAATGAAAATCCAAATGCACAAAGGCCCTATGCTATGATATATCCTGGATTAATCTCCGTTAGCGGGTTTCAACTAACCAAACATTCCCTGTCAGAGAGAAGCTGTCCCACGAAGGTCGATAACAACATGCTGATTTAAGCCAAGTGTTTTCAGCCTGGGTACGTGGGTATTCACATGTAATGGGTGGAGATTGCAGCGTCTGACCAATCACTACAATGGAGAACCTGGCAGAGCGAGCGTCTTCACAGGAGGAACAGCTTATGATCTTAAATAAATATCATGAAATTCTATCCATGAATGACAGTGAAGAGCAACAGTAGTGCTGCGCACCAGGAGGCGGAGCTTTTATACTCGCTCAGATCTGATCCACATCATAACTTGGTCCCGACCAGGTTAGGTGTTGCTTAAGTTTAGTTCTTCTTGCTTCTCTCGACGAGGACAGTCGCATTCTCTGTTTCTCCCTCCCTTCCTTTCTTATCTCTCCAGCTGCTGCTTTGTCTGGTCTTGTGAAGCCTAACAAGAGCCTCTCTCTGTAACTCATCCAAAACCGGAATAATGGAATTAATTAGTTGGTCTCTCAGTGCTATCGATCAGATTTTTTCGACGAAAAGAACCGGGGGTGGTGAACCCGCATGTCCAAGCGGGACGTTTGCGGCTGGATACACCCTTGACCCTTGGAACAAGTGGCGAGTTGTGTGTCTGTCCATCCTTTCCGTGGAAGACGTGGAGGACATCTACATGATTGGAATGATGATAGTAGGCATGCTGCTGATCGGAACTGGTGGCTTCCTAATCTATCGAAAAGTCCGTACTACGCTGGCGACTGTTTTGGAAAAGCTGCCAGTGATTTCTGAAGGATGTAGCAGGGCTCTGAACACTCAGACTCATGTGTTGATCGATATCAAAAGCAAGCAAGAGCTGCTTTTGGATCGTCTACGCGTTATGGATAACAACTGGGAGAAGTTGGAGACCCGGCTTGGAAGTGGAAACTAGGCCATTCATTGGATTACAGCAGAGAGACCCAGGACAGAAGGCTATTGGAAATTAACATAGCCTGTATCAAATCACATTGCTTATCTCCCTTTCGGCTCCCCAGCTAGCCAAGGCTAAAGCCAAGGTTGTCTCAACTCTTATCACCAGGAAGTTTCTGCAGACAGCGGCTCTTACCCCCACTCCCTCCCCCCGCTCCTTCCCTACATTCCTCCTGGAACTGTTGATGCTGAACTTTTCCACACGTCATCTGGTTATCAGTAACGCAGCTACAGGTCTTCAACTTCAAATGCCTCGTCGGCCATCTTTCCCCACCTCCCCATCCACAGCTGCATGGAGGCGTGGTTGCAGCGCCCATTGGCAGCACGCCCATGTCCCCAAACGGCTGGAATCCTGCTGTTCTTCCCACCTGACCCCCTCCCCCAGCCAACCTCCCACCTAACCTTCCCACATGCCTTGTCTCGAGTTGTTTGACTGTGTCATGCTTACATTTATGTTTGCAGAGGCGGTTTTTTTCCTGGTTTCACACTGTTTTCTCTGTTTAGGGAAATCAGTTTCAAACTGGCAGTTTTTTTCCCCCTCACCCCTCCTCTCCTCCTGTTATTGATCCCTTTTTTCACCTAAATATGTGGGCGCCGCAAAAGGCTGCCCCGGTGTGTTGATGTGTCTTCTTCACTGCAACTACCAAGTCAAATTCCTCGTATTGTTCTAAACTGTACCTGGTCAATAAAGCTGATTCTGATTCTGATTCTGATTCTGAAAATGATGAATAATTGAAATCCATAATTCAGACCAAAAACAACACCGTTGTTACAGAAAAGGCAGGAATTAAAGAAGCCAGGCAGGAAGCTGCTGACACTGTTAATGTGTAAAAGTGTGATAGTATTCATCATATAGTGATCAAGTAAATTTATATATTAATTCATTCATTGAATTAATATATGACTTCACCTGTCCGCACATACGGTCGAGACAAGGCTTCATCAGCTGACTGTTGGTCAGTCCATCAGATCGATGCTGTAGATCAGATCCACACAGTGACGTGTTCACACATCACCTTTTATTGGACAGCTCGTTTTCTAAGAGATCTGATTGGTCAGGAGGTGGGATTTTATCACTTACTCAAATCCTAGCCAGAGCCAAACCTGCTCTCGACCAGGCTAGTCGTTCAGCATAAGTTTCCATGGTGATTTAGCTCCGTAAGATGTTAGCGAGCTTCGTAGTCCAGCACACACTGATTAAATCAATGGAAGTTAGCGTGATAAGAGGTCATCCAGATTCGTAACATAGGCCCAAAATGTCAAAAGTACACGAAGTAACAACAAAAACAATACAAAAAAATATTTATAAAACACACAAAATGACAACAAAGACGGACGAAATAACGACTTAAATACACAAAATGACCTCAAAAACATTAACATATATAAAAGGACACAAAATCACATTAAGAACAGAAAAATTATAATAAAAACACAACATAAAATTATAATAAAAAAGACAACAGAAATTTGCCATATTGATGAGAAAATCTACTAAATGAATTTCGAAACACACAAAATGTGTTTTTTAAAGCTTGTAATAATGCTCAGTTTGGTCATTCTTCTAAATGCTGACATTAATGTTGATTAATGTGAGCCTCGGATCAGACAATCACATTTTTGTGGCCCCTGCTGTGATAGAAGTTGCCCATCTCTGACTTTTAACAATCTGTAGTATATAATAACTTTTTTGGGAACACAGAGGCTCGTTAGACTGAGAAGAAAAACACACCTCACAATTAAGCAAAAACCCCTGAACTATTGAAAGCACTAAAACTCCATATATTATGAATCTGAAAGATTCAGGCAGTCTGTCAGAGCACCTCCACACTCTCTCTACGCCTCCGGCTTGTTTCACACCGTTTACAGTGGTTCCTCGCACTAACTGTGGACACAGATGCTCTGGCCCAGATTGCCGTCACCTCCGCTGGGATGCTTGTGTTGATGTGGATGCACAATGTTCCAATGTAGACAGAAACTAGCAGACGCTCACATACCCTCTGCCTTAGGTAACAGACTGCTGGCTCAAAGTTACACAGACATTTGCTGGAAGGCAGAGTATGAGAGGCTGCTGCAATCAGGTGCTCAACCTGTTTCAGGTCAATGGTTATTACTTGATTAGGGACAATGATTACCTCGGTTATTAAAATTGAGAAACAATATTCTTACAGTGCCACTGGTATTATAGAGAGATTTATACATGAAATGTGCATTTGTTGTTGGGGCTATAATGTATCAGTATTATAATATTATAATGAAGTATTGAATGGCTGTCGGCCATTATCAAGTCAGATTGCATCCCAGATAGTATGCATACATCTCGCTGATGTCAGCCTCAGATTGTGCGTTGCCATTCTACTCCTAATGCATAATTTTGTGTGTTCTTTCCCCCCAAATGGGTGATAGCACTTATAAAACAGTAGAACTGTAAAATGTCACTTCCATGAAGCTGTTTTTGTGCTGGGGCTCTTTTGGCTATGCTGCTGAAAATACATTTATGATCATAAACTGTCTCTCTCTTTATTTTGTCCACATTAGCTATTTCGTGATAGTATATTGGTTTTCTTTTTTGTTTTTGTTTTTTGTGATATTGCCATATTTTTATCAGATTTAAGTAAATACTCGACTATGGATATGGAGATATTTATACTATATGAATGATCCGAGCCATCCATCCATCTTCATACCTGCTTATTCCTGTTTATCAGGGTCGCGGGGGTCTGCCTGTGCCATCTCCGACTCTCATAGGGCGCTGGGCGGGGGTTCACCCTGGACAGTGATACGAGCTAAATAAAGGTTAATGTAAGCTGTAGAGAGGCCGCGCTGAGCATCTTTAATCCATCGGCCAAACACTGATGTCTCTGCAATGTCTGCCCAATGATCAAACGCTCTCCATAATACATCTCGCTGATGCAACTTCATTCATCGTGCCGACGTCGGCGAAATGTATGTGTGCTATCGGGGATATACTCACAATAATAAGGTGCTGAATCCATGTGTTGTTGTGGATTGTTTTACTTGCATGTTTGAATCCATCTATCTATCCGTCCATCTGGTGCTCAGCTCCTGGCAACTGATGGTCCCTCGGTGCCCTTAGGACAAACACAGCTGCTCCCCAGCATCTGCCGGAAGGAGGTCAAAGGACTGACAAGATAAAATCAGCTCAACTTAAAGCACATCTCGTCCTCCATGACACTGGATCTCTCATTTCTCAATCATTCAGAAAGATACACAAATGTTACTCTTAGTAATTCGATTCATTATCACTGTTTGTAGCTGGCACGATAGCTAACAGTCAGGTTGTATATGTCGTTCAATGTTCTTATCGGTTGATAAATCTGCCATCGACCGATATATACAAAATAAGAACATTGTTATACACAGAATATATACTGTACGTGAAAACTATATATGCTATAATACTCAAAATATGATTCAAGACAAGGAAGCAAAACACTACTAAATGAAAATAAGGAACTTAATTAACTTAATTAGTAACACTGTCAGCATATGAACCGTAAAGCCACTGATAATTAAGAAAAGGCAGAGTTGTGCAAACAGTATTTTCGGAAGACATTTCAAAGGAAGATTTGAAAATAAATATGGAAAAGGTCAAATGTAACTGTAAACAATGAACTGATAAGAATGAAAATAGATTTTATATAGCGCTTTTCACAGACACTCAAAGCACTTTATATTGAATTATTCATTGACTCCACACACAGTGGTGGTAAGCTACTTTTGTAGCCACAGCTGCCCAGGGGCAGACTGACGGAAGCAAGGGTGCCGTACTACACCATCGGTCCCTCCGACCACCACCAACACTCATGCATGCATCATTACTGTCGATTTAAAAGTGGCAGGTTATTGATCTGATCTACATATATTTATATCCAGCAGCTTTAAATAGTAGATGGAGACAATCAGGAGATGAGGCGCACTTACATGATGGAGACTGATTACTCTTGATGTGCATAAACTGCAACATACTGACAAGACAGGGTGTGTTGACACAAACAGGAATCCTAAACCCACAGAAACCTAAACCAGACTTGATTTAGCCATAAACTAAATCTGCAACTACAACTAAACAAGATCTGAAACCAAACCCCAACTGAAAAAGAGTGCCTTCCTTTTACACTCATTGGTGCGTGTACCCCCTTTTGAAAATGCCTACACTAGAGGATGTGTTAGATCACAGGCACACACACATTGTTGTGCTATTTCTTACTCTAAAGAAACAAATATTGGTTATAAGGCTTTGTTAGCTGGTATACATTTTTGCAGCTTGGTAAAGTTAGTCCTCTACGTCATATCAGATGAGTACATTTTATTTTACGTGCTCATAATTTCTACTTTTACTCACTTCCTTCAGTTTTGGAAACTAATTTTAAAAAAAAGTGAAAGGTTAAAACATTTCTGTTTTTATGAAATTCAAGAAACGCTGATGAAAATCTAATTAAATAGTGGACCAAAAACACAGCAGCACATTAGTTCATTAGCTCTGTTCTCCATCAGCCTCTGCAGTCTTGTTTTTCGTGGATCTCGACTGTGAAGCGCGTGAGATTTCATGATCCTGCTTAGACGAGGCAGGAAGGGTGAAAAAGAATGACGTCTGACGGGGAAACAATCAGAAAGCAGGAGGGTGTGGTGTTGGGGTCAGGGGGCTGCAGATTGTCTGCCCTGATTGCAGTCGGCTCCGTTACATAAGTGTGGCCAATTTCCACACACTTACTTCCCCGGGAAATAGTGATTTGATTGGATGATGGAGCTATTCCTGTCCTCAAGGTGATGTTTTTCTTCACTTCAGTCTGAATTCTATTGCACTAACCTGCCCAGTGACTTCATTGACTGTTTGATTGGCCATTGTTCAGGTATTAAACCCTTGAGCAGCAACACTCTGACAGATCATTTTAAAATTGTTTTAGGATCTGAAATTAGACATTGTGCTGTTAATTCTCTGTGTTCAGGTAGACAGTGGCCCATGTTTAAAGCCTGAATAAATGAAACAAACCAACAAGACTGCTGTGAAAAAAAACAAAAAAAAAAAACAGATTATATGGCAGAGGTATTCAACTAAAATTCAAGAAGGTCCTGTAAGCGAAAATTTCTTGAAGCAAAGGTCCAGAAAATCAAAAAGTCTAATCATTTTGTGTAATTTACATTTCAGTAGCCTCGTAGTTCAACATCAGTATCAATAACTTATTCTGTACGATTCCAATTTGTTTTAGTTTTTTTTACAATATTGTCATGTGATCCAACTGAATATATACATATAACTATCGGCACAATTTTTTCCCATTTACAAAATAAAAATAGAGCTGTTTTTCAAATTTGACAGAAAAATTGGTTAACAGCTGGCAGTCTGGACTAGTTTTACACATAAACAAATCTCAATCAAACAGTTTTAGTGGCTCACTTTATTTCCATTTTATTTTTCACAATATCTCTTCGTTTAATGAGAACTGAGCTCTAGCTTGAATCTTAATTTACAAAACTGTACTTATTTATTAATTACAATATATTGTGTGTAATCAATGTGTACAATAAAAGGATATAAAGCTACAAAACAAACTCCAAAGATTAGAATCCAAGAAACTGGGAGGGAACCCTCAGGGTCCTGGTGGACTGGTCACAGTGGAACAGCTTATTTTTTGATTCAGATTTGTTTGTTCCGAACCTTTATGTTTGTCTCATGTGGTTTCACATCAGCACTTTTACAAAGTGCCACAGTTTGTGAAGAAATGACACGTACTGGTTTAGTGCTACCTGTGGGAAGTGGAAACAGAATTGAGTCTGTCCTTTCTGGAGTCAATGCTCATTTGTTCCTTATTTTTCATCATTTTACTTCATCTCCCCCATCTCTTTCTCAACTTGCTCTGATGCCATCGAGTCTCTCCCTTTCTCCTGCTCTGTGTACCAAATATCTCTCTACCTTCAGCTCTGGTGTCTGTTTCTTTTCTTGTTTCTGCTTTCTCGTGTGCACAGTGGCTTAGTGGTTTGCACATCCGTCTCACAGCAAGAAAGTCCTAGGTTGGGCATTTGGGTCCTTTCTGTGTGGAATTTGCATGTTCTCCCCGTGTTTGTGTGGGTTTCCTTGGGGTACTCCGGTTTCATCCCATAATCCAAAAACATGACTGTTAGGTTGATTGGATTGCCCATAGAAGTGAGTGTTAGTCTGTCTGTGCTGTCCTACGATGGACTGGCGCCCCGTCCAGGGTGTACCCCCACCTAACGCCCATTGAGAGCTGGAGATAGGCACCAGCAGACCCCCGTGATCCTGAATAAAAGCAACAAGGGGGTCAGAAAATGAATGAAAGAATGGATGGATGGATGCCTTTTCATGTAATGCTGTCCTCTACTTCTCTGCTCTGAGTCGTAATGTTTACAATGCACAAACCTGATTGGTTGAGGATACATGGGACGGAGAACTCGCTTGCAATTGGTTTGTGTTTACTTGTTGACTAGATCACTACCGTAAAGACTGCAATAGCTGGGCAGGCAAATGGCTAGACCGGGGGCGAGAACAAGTTTCTTTTTTGAAGGCGTACAATTGTCCATTAAGATCTAGGGAGAGAGTTCTTAAGTAAGGTTAAAGGAGAAGCAGAGCACGTCTTGCTTATGGCTTCTGATTTTTCATTTCAAAATTTCCAAAATTCCCTTTTAGTTTTTAACAATATCCCATGAAGCTTTGCATTTATTTTCAGCAACATGATAACATGATTACTGAACCTTTAAAGGAGCAAAGGGCAGGATTTAGAAATCAGACTCTATAGTGAAACCACGGTGGTTAGTGTAACTGCAGTTATAAGCTAAACTGTTTGTTGATCACCGAAGCACAGCCGATACTAGAGGATGGATACCCGACCGAACCCTGACGGGACCCGAAGGCACCGGATGGGTCAGGTTCAGGCAGATATTTAGAACTGGTGGTGGGTTCGGTCCCATAGTGTCATTTGAGGACAGTCTGAAGTCATTTGACGTCACCATCAGCAGAACTGTACTTCTCTTTGTACCCTGTACAGCAGGGGTCTCCAACCTTTTATTGTCTCTGCGCTACTTTCGAAAAATGAATGTGCCTGAGAGCTACTGGTGTAAGATTTCTTCAGATCGCTAATTTCCATATAGAACATGTAAGTGTGCTTATTTTGGATACACATCCAAATATATTGACACAGAACACATAATATCCATATAACGTTCACCAGCATGTGCATTTTTAAACTAATCAATGAACAAAACTTAAAACTTACACCTGTAAATGCATTTTTAATGCTTCAAAATTGTGAAAAGGGAACTTTCCAAGTTGAAAAACTTGAATCAAAATCACTTGCATATGCACACTGTTCTTCTAACTACATTTTAAACATTCCCAACAGTTATAAAATTGTAAAACAGGTCACTTATATAATCAAAGAAAAGTCAGCAGCATGCTGAATATGTAACTATGCTAATCTTTTCCCCATTCAAATATGCTGTCAAAACATTTATAAACAGTGCAATAGTGCAACCTTCTGAACACACACATTCACCATCATATGGTCACATCCATTCGTTACGTAGTTTCAGTCATGGATTCAGCCAGAGAGCTGTAAGCAGGAGTGTATCTGCTGAGGTTGACTGATGCAGTCTGCTTCTGAACTTTGATTTCATTACGTCCAAAAGAAAAGGCTGAATCACACAAATATGTTGACCTAACTGAAGCAGCCATTTTCAGTGCAGCCTGGTGAAGATGTGTGCAATTGTCTGGCTCAACCAAACTCCAGAAATGCTGTGAATGCTGCTGGGATTTTAGTCGGACATCACTTTGGAGATTTATGACCGCCATTTCCATCTGCACAGGATCAACACAAAATAGTTCAGCCATCTCTCCTGGCAGCTCAATAATGTGTACATCCAGGAAGGAGAATAAATGTCACACAAGGCTTCAGTTTACCAAAGTCACAGAATCTGTCTGAAAACTCGTGCCCCAGCTTGGTCAACAGGTCACAATATCTCTGTTCGTTAAACACATTTCCTGCTTCTGAATGGATCTCCAGCATCTTTGCAACAACGGGGAAGTGCTGAAATCTTTTGATTTCCATTTGCTGAATGTAAAAAGACAGTTTTGCTTTGAATGCCTTTACAGCACTGATCACATCAGTTACATTTTTGTCTTTACCTTGCAACAGCTGGTTCAGGTGGTTCATTTTTTCAGTCACATCTGCCACGAAAGCCAGATCCAACAACCACTCAGCATCACTTAACAAGGTGGTATTTTCTCCCCTCATCTCCATGAAAGCCTTAATGTCCTCTATCAAAGAAAGAAAGCGCTGGAGTGTCTTACCTTTGCTCAGCCATCTGACTTCAGTGTGAAGGAGGAGGTCACCGTATTCTGCAGAACATTTTGAAGCTTGAAGCTCTACTGTTGCTTGGCCTTTGCACGAATGGAGTTGATGATTTGAACAACAGGTTGTATAACATGATCAAATCCCAGGACTTTAGCGCAAAGAGCTTGTTGGTGGCTGATGCAATGATAATTCAGGAATTTTGGAAAGTCCGGGTCAGCTTTCCAGAGAGCGATAAATCCAGAGTGACGTCCCGTCATGGCTGGAGCTCCATCAGTCATCACGGCAACCAACTTTTCAATGGGAACTTTTTTTTCCACAAAGTATTGTTTCACTGCGTTGTATATATCAACTCTATTGGTGGTGGTTTTCATTGGAAGAAGCGTCAGAAACTCACTGGCGTCAACAGACTCATCACACTGCAGTGAAAACCAGGAGCACCTGTTCAGGTCCGACTCCAGCTGTCTTACCACATCCGCAGACAGCACACTCACCCTCTATTCCACAGTGTTCGCATCAAGCTGGACGTCGGCAATAGCAGAAAAAATTTGTTTTATTTTTGTGGTCCACAAATAATGATTCTGCCACTCTTTAATAATCCCACCATCAGTGAAGGTATTTTTGTTCTTTGTGAGGATGTGCGCCACTTTGAATGATGCCTCGGTTGTTGCGTTGACTTTCTTCTTAGGTTTAGTGAACAGTTGTTTTTGGAGTGTGTTTTTTAATTCCTTTACTTTGTTTTTACAGAGGCTGCTTCCCAATGGAAAGTCCTGGGAGAAGTTGCTGTGAAGTTTAGTGAAACGGCGCTCAACATTGCATTTTTTAAAGACTGCCAGGCTCGTGCCGCAGAGCAGACATACACACTTCACATTGGTAAAGCAGAAGTCTGCTTCCCACTCCTCAAATGTCAAAATAATATGTTTTTTGTTTTTTACTGGCGGGACCGTCCTCTTAGCATGCTAACAGTCGGCTCAGGGGCTTCCGCTCCAGGGCTGCAGCTAGCTTGTATTGGGTCCATAGACGTCCACCTGGCCCCGCCCTCTATTTCATGCTCTGACAGCTGACCAGGGTGCTGATGTGGATGACAGAGCGGAGCATTTGCGAATCACGGATTGGCTGGTTTCTGTGCGTACTATGAAATGATTAATCCTTTCACGAGCTACTGGTAAAGGCACTGCGAGAGAGGGACGTGTTGGAGATGTCTGCTGTACAGAAATACAAAATGTATCACACAATCTTTTCGAGGCAATAGGGAGAAATGTGTGTGGGCTCAATCTCTTTGGTTGTGAATGCTTCATCACCCATTAGCATTGAAAAAACTCAAATCCTGCCCTATGCTCTTTTAACATTTAGCACAGGAGATATTATGGACATGTTTGTCTGTTTGTCACACTTTCTAGACGTTCAATCACCCATTTTCTGGTAAATTTTTTTTTTAAAAATAGCGTGATATTGTCCCAAAACATGCATGTGACCCCAATTTTATGTGAAGGGAGAGAGAAAAAAGAAACTTTATGTCAGATTGATTTTTCTGTTTTAGTTTTCTCCATCCCTACATGCTTGTTTTCATTAAAGCTCATCATATTTGCTGGACAAGCAAAGTGCATCCCAGTTCCAGACGACGGGTATTTGGATCAGCTAGATTTGTAAATTGATGAGATGGAAAATCAAAGGAGATGGTGTGCAGGATGGAGGACTGCAGGGCAGAGAGTGCTGCCTTTGTAGAGAGTGGAGTGTATGTATGTCGTTCATGTTCACTCTCCACCTGGTATTTTAATTTCCTGCTCCAATCAATCTGTGTTTTTGCTCTTCATGATCAATAACCTTCTTGTCTTCTTCTCCCTTTGACCAGCATTTAGATAGAGCCTCTCTCCCTCAGAGGTGCCGCCTTTCCTTACGATACAGTTTAGCCAAAACTTGATTACAAAACAAGATACCGAAAATGTTTGGCGGCAATAATATTGCATTGCAGTTCAGATTCAAATCCAGAAGATGTAATTGGAAATGTTGAATGTGTACAACCAGTGTGTAGTCACTGCTGTGCTATGAGACTTAATCACTGTGCCGGCTTGGTTTCTATTGCCATCTTCCTTTTTCAATATCTCATCTGATTAAATTACAGCTGGGTGGTTCTAAACTGCGGAAATGAATCTGTGTGCATTGTGACTTTGTGTATCTGGCTTTTTCATGCACAAGGAATTTTCAAGTGGATTTCAAAAGGAAGCTGTATGTAAAAACAAATGGGGACACACTGCATATGTGTATGAGTGATTGCCTTTCAATATGTGTGAAGTTGTTTAATAGATTTTTTAGACCCTTCCCAGTTAATCACCTCCCTCTGAAGTTGAGTTCAGACGATGAATCCTGAATTCAATGTTTAATTACATAAGAGTCCTTTGGTCTGATGTCTGAGGATCAACCATGATGGAAATGGCCTGAATCAAAAACACATTGTTTCTTCATTGTCTAAGAAGAGCTCTGGTTCATATTGAACCCAGATGCTAAAAAAAAACAATGGACCTGCTCCTCGGAAACGTCGGCTTGTTTTTTCAGCTTTTTGTTGATTATAAAATGTCTCGGAGGATGCACGTTTACCAGCTTGAGCGAATGCTAATGTTGTTTTGGTACGGAAATTACATGATATAATAATATTTATTTATTTATTTTCTTCTTGTCTGCACATACTGTCAAAGGTCAACACTACAGGAAGTGCAATCATTATGAGACAGCAATGCACATTTTGTTATTGCAATAAAATACATTGATTTATTTTATTGCTTAATTGTGACCATCACCAGCCCTCCCTAAGGAAGGGTAAGAAATCTTTTATTATAGGGAGGATATAAAAAGGGAGAGCAGTGTTACACCTAAGTGGAGGGGGAGGGGGAAGGGGAGGGGAAAGGGAGCAGGGAGGAGAGAGTCAAGGCAGGAAATAGAAAAGGTGGGGAAGAATAGACTGTTCTTCGTATACCAGCATATGTGCAAAAAAAAAAAAAACGCTACTGCAAGCCCAGGAACTGCCCTGGGCCCGCAGATGCAGCCAGGCCAGCAGAAAGAGCGGAGGCCAGGGAGCCCCAGGCAACCCCCCCGCGGCCGAGCAAGCCCCCCAGATGCCACTCTCTGGACCGCGCAGCGCTGGGCATGGAGACACACGTCGGTAATGACCAACATCTTCTTCCACATGGCTGGGTCCTGAGTTGGTCCAAAGTCTTTGCACAGCTCAGCCTGGTAAGCTGTGAGCATGGAAAGGACATTTGATCGAAATGGAGGCTAAAGATCCGTCTCGGACATTTGAGTTGGTAGAAAGACGCGAGATATGCTTTAGAGTGAGAAGAGGTGTTTGATTTTGTTAAATTCACTACCTCAAGACATTAATTATTACTCTGGACTCTTTCAAATTACACCTCAAACTCATCTATTCAGACATGCTTTTAACTGCTAAAACTACTTGTATTACTTTTAACGTTACAATGGCTCTTTAAACTTTCATTATCTACTCTTTTCTTTTTGTTTTCATTGTAAAATGTCTTTAAAACATTATTGTTATTATAACCTTTATTTTACCAGGAGAACCACCACATTGAGAAATAGCCTCTGTGTTTCCTGGACTACTGTGCAAACATGGACAAAAATTAGATAAAAAATGAGGGAAAAAGAATGTCACACTCTGGGAGATCTGGGTTATGTCCCAGTTAAGCAGGAAAGACATTTAGATTTTCAATGCAAGTGACATTTTCTTGCTGTGGCGATGATTAAAGAAAGCAAAAAAGTAGTTCAAACATCAATAAGTGATGAATTTAATGGGCAATCTTGCAGGACACTTTTATTTTTGCAAGCTTTTTTTTTTTGATATATTGAGCATCGCGTTAGTTCAGGCAGGCACAGTAGTCAAGCTAGCCAACCCCATCAGCTGACAGTACCTGGTTCTGCTGGAGTTTTCTTTCTGTTAAAAGGGAATCGTTTCTTCCCACTGTCGCTGATGTTTGTTCATGTGGATTTGTTGGGTTTTCCTTTTTCTTACAAATTTGTAATATTGATAGCACGTCGAGATTACTTTTTGTCCTAATTTGCGCTATATAAAGAAAGTTGAGTTGAATTGAATTGAAGACACTAACGCCTGTGCTTCTGTTCCAAGGGGTCATGCTGACCGCGCTTTCTGTACTATGCCTTTCCATGTAGGTCATGGAAGAGTGAAGGGGTTCCGCAGCCGCTGGAATGGCAGAGAGTACACAGAACAGAGCCTTACCGCCAAATCTGAAATGCATGCTAAATAAAGCTATTTGACTAAAGTGATCCTGACTGAAATATACAGTATATATAAGTATTATATATGTATGTTTGCTTGTGTCTCCAGAAGGCCCAGTGATCTGGCGGATGCTGACCTACCCCCCGACTCGCCGTGCCCTCCTGGTAGGCTGCGGTCTGCAGATGTTCCAGCAGCTCTCAGGAATCAACACAGTCACGTGAGTGGAAACGTCAGCCTACGTTTCACTCAGACATCCAACCACTGTCCTGATTGTGTCAGAACACCTGGCCCGTGTTTATTAAACCTCTTAGTAAGGCATCTTGACTTGCAGGATCTCATATTTCCTTATAAATCAATTATTTTACTAGCTCAAAACTAAGTGGTGATCTTGTGCGGAAGTATCTTTTTTATTGTGCACACAAATTCAGTTCTGAGATACGCAAAATGCAATAAAGCAATAGAATAATGGCTAATGACATGTTACAGAGAGTAGCAGGTGGTTTTATTTCCAATGGTTGCGGGTGTAACTTTCACAGGAGGGTTTTGTTGTGAAGTGCACACACGGATATGCACTGTAAGCTCGAACACTTGGGCTCTGGGTTACCCTCGCTTGATTTCTGACTCCACCATCCATCTTTCCTTAAATTTCACTCTGTTAAAGATAGAGGATAGAGCTGTGTGCTATATCAAGAATTCAAGATATATTGAGTTTTCTATTTTGGTGAAAATTACAATATTGCCGATATTTTTGTCTTAAAATACTTGTTTTAGGAGTCACTGCTTTCACAACTTCTCAGAACAGCATGAAAAGCAGAGTTGGATGGATTTCTGAGTGCGTCCAAACCCAGATCTTCCCCTAAACATCTTCACTGAAGGAGTCACTCACACATGCTGTCCGTTATAAAAGAAAGAGCCAAAGTGGCACATTTTGTGCAACTGTTTGTTAATAAATGTGGCTGGCATTTTCCATCAGCAAATTGAACCCAGAATTGTCTTTCTGGTAAGACTTTATTGAGTTAAAAATATTGATATTGTATAATGTTTATATAATCTATCACCCTTTTGAGAACAAATATCCAGATATGAGTTTTGGTCCATATCGCCCAGTAATTCTCTACGACAGTGGTTCCCAAACAGGGGACTATTTACTTGTAATTTATTAAAACATGATTATTTGATGCTGTATCACACTTCTGACAATAGTAGACAATAATTTGACATTGGAGACCATATTACCTTACTATTGAGGCAAGGCTAGGCAAATGTATTTGTATAGCACATTTCATACACAAGGCAAATCAGTGTGCTTTACATGATCAAAAAGTGTAACAGAAAACAGCTTAAAAATTAATATGTAATCACATAAAAGTCGCATTGTTATTTTTTTCAAACAAATTCCACTTTAAATTCCACTCATTGTTTTGAATTTGTAGATTAATGTTCAGGACACAGTTAGGGGTTTAGGAGAGCCCGCTGTTCCACAAATAAAAAAAGCATATGAGTCTATGCAGAGGGTACTAATAATATGACGTGGGTACACATGATTTGACAAAAATGCAAGGGGCGAGATTGGGAGCCACTGCTCTACGATATACAAAAACTCACCATATTTAACAATTAAAGGAAAGAGTGAAACAAAGAATGACAAAACCCTTCCCAGGGTTTTAGATGAAAATTTAATTATGTTTTAATGTCCTGGAACATGACATTAAATCTTTATATCACACCCTTTTCCTTTCAACAGTACAGTTGTATTAGGTTCAGCAGCACAGTATTAAATCATCGTCTTTCATAAGCCATTGCCCAGTGGAATGGTATTACTTACCCACTCACCTGTGAAGGGATGGACTACCTTTACCTCTTTTATTCCTTTTATCGTTGTATCTGAGTGTGATTGTATAATGTCTTTGTCTCTTCCTTTGAGATGAGCTCTAATACGAGGCTCTGTAAACAATCTGGATATGTGCTGTTGCCTGGCAACCATTGGAGGTGAGAATAGTCTGATAAGTGTGTGCCTGTGGTGATGGTGGTGGGGGGGGTGTTCTGGGCGTGGGTGATTTAGAGTGTGACCTATGACACTGTTGATATTGGTGAATGCACATGTGCAGGAAATAATGTCAGATAACTTGTGTGTTTTCTGTCCTTATATTATAATAATTGATAGAATAAACTATAGATCTTAAAGCCAAAATAAAAGGCTAATACTGCCACTTTCAACAATGATATATTTTCAGATAATTGTTTTAGCCCTTTTAGGTTCAAGCATCAATTGGACAATTTGAATGTGTTTAGGAATACAAGTTTCCTCTCTGATGCTTCCACTGTTGTCTGTACAAACTAAATCGGACAACTTTTTATCGCTTTATCTTCAACACCCCTTCTGAAAAGGTCTTCCTCCTCTTCTAGCTGTGCATTCACATACGTGATCAAGATAGAGTGGGAGAGTGTTGATTTTTGGAACGTGTTTTCTCCAGGCATTTTGATGTGCCTTTGGACTACAAATGGAAATCTGATTGCCCTTTCATTTGCAAAGAAAACCCCCACCATGGCTCACTGTGGTGGTAATCACATCTTGCAAAATTGACATTAAAGACCTCACGCTGCGAGCAATCGAATTTTAAAGACTATGCTCTCGTTACCTTTGTACTTTAACTTGCTAGATTGTGTCTTTATTCACATGCTAGCTTACAGGAGTGTATGTATTCATACCTTTATCTTCAACCATTTAGAACCAAACAAACCAGTAGCTGATATAGAAACAGCTAGGTGCCTCACGTGGTACGATAAGAACCTCCACGAGACCTTTTTCACACCAGAAGTGGTGTACAACAACTTCCTGTGGCTATAGCTTTAGCGTTAGTGACAAAAATGCTCAGTCTCTGCGTGGTTATTCTTGTTCTGTTCCCGGTCGCTCTTGTGGGGCAAGAAATTAGCCACACCTGTCTTACCACGCTTTTCCGACGAACCCAGACCAAAGTCGACAGTGGATCTAAGTCCAGAATCTGTATTCTACTCTACACCGGCACTTCACTCAGGAGCATTTTGTCAGCGGATCCAGTCACCATCAGCCGCCTTAAAAGTGGAGCTGCTGCATCTCTTTCCCAGGAATAATTTTATTGCACCACCGTAGAGGTGGGGCTCATAAACGGCAGCGTGTCCTCTCACAGCAAGCTAGTTAGGCTGGAGCTGCTACGGTACATCCACCCACCGGTAAATAAGACGAACACATATCAGAGTGTTGTAATTTAACATGCCTCTCTTTAACCATTCCGAATATTTTAGCACAACAAATTAGGTTTCTTTATTACAATGTTTATACTTCAAATGTTGTAGATAGCGGTTAGCTCACGAAGCTACTTCTTTTCTTATCTTGATAGCTGTGGATATATTCTTCATGGAAGAACTTATACCCCTTATCAAGTTTGTTCGGGTATTCGTCGCTGCGATTGCCTCCACATCAGCGAACGAAAAAGCTGGCGAGTTGAGCAACGCTGTTGAAAAAACCATTTTCCCTTAGACCTGCAACAACAGGAAGTTACTCGGCACCAGGAGGCGCTACTTCTGGTTGTCGTGAAAAAGGTCTCTTGGATCCTAATAATTGGGACTTAAGTCATCATTCCAGTCTATTAGTCTGGGTCAGTAGTCCATGTGACTTCATAGTAACAATTAATGGAAAACTCTTTACTGGCATATAAAGCGATGCAACAAAATAGAGAATTGTCATCGAGTTATTGTTTAGAGCAGGTGTGACCAACTCAAGGCCTGTAGGACAATAAGCCTGCCGAAGCGTCTAAATCGGCCTGTTGGATAAATTAGCTTTAAAGGAGCATAGGGCAGGACCAAGAAATATATCTCCATCGTGACATGATGGCCATTAGTGTAACTGAAGTCATCAGCCAAGCCGGCGTAGGAGTGCACGTGAACTCTTCACAGCAGCGCAGCTGATGCTGTGACACGGTCATTTATTTACTTTCCATTCATGTGACTGTTCACTGCAAGACCTCCATAGAACTAAACAGTAGTTGCCTTCTTTTGGTCGCTGGGCCGTAGAGAATGCACATCAGCATCATTTGAGGTCACATACGCAGAACTGCGCCGGAAATTTGGCCACGTAATTGCAGTACAAAATGCATCACACAGCCTGTTCAAGGCAATAGGAATATATGTGTGTGAGCTCATTCTTTTTGGTTTCGAACACTTCATCACCCGTTAGCATTAAAAGACTTAAAACAAGTGTTTATTTTTCACAATGCTCTCTGTGCTCCTTTAAGAGAAAATTATAGAGAAAACACCAAAGTGTACCTGTCGTGAATTTTTACTACATGCTACGTCAACTGATCACGTAGGTTACGAGAGGTTTAATTGGGGATATTTTCTTTAAAAGTTCCTGTAGAGCAGTCAAGAGAGAGACCAGGGCCACCATTTTGCCACAGACGGTTGCATCTAGTGCTGCCAGTGTTTCCGTGAGGTGCACTTCTCTAGCAGGTTTTCGACGTGACAAAGTGTCAAAGGCAAGACACTGAAGCCTAAGTGACTCCCAATGGTTGACTAGCACCTTGCATGGCAGCTCTGTCCCATTGGTGTTTGAATGGGTGAATGATATTATGAAGGCCTTTGGTAATGAAGTGCCATATAAATCAACTCCATTTACGTACTCACTAGATGTCTGTGCCTAGCATTAATTAAAACAACGTTAAAGACATTTGTTGAGAAAAGCACTACAAAAACCTGATTGAAAACCAATTATGAGCCCATGTAAGCAATGCATAGAAAGTTATGACGTCTGGCCAAAAATGGCTGCTCCTCATGGATTGTATTTTATGATATAAATTTGTCCCAAAAAAGTGCTTCAAATATAGCAATATATTACACACATTTTATGTTATGTACATTTCCACTCTTTATTCTTGAGGTGAATATCTCATGTTTTTTTAGTAAATGACGACTTTTGCGTGTTAAAATGTGGGCACAGCAATCTTGAAATTTCCACTTTTTTCTTATAAATATTCTAGGCATTTACTGGTTCTGCACATTTGTAATCTAACTGTGTCCCTGAACTTAATGATACCTGCTTTACAGATACCTGTATGTATTGCTATGATTGTTATACGGGGAGTGGTGGCCTAGTGGTTAAGGACGCTGGGCTTGTAATCGGAGGGTTGCCGGTTCAAGCCTCACCTGGGCCGTCACTGTGGGAACTCCTCCCCAGGCGCCGCAAAATGGCTGCCGTCACTGTGGGATGTTGAGCAAGTCCCTTAACCCCGAACTCCTCCCCAGGCGCCGCAAAATGGCTGCCCACTGCTCCTCAGGGATGGGTTAAATGCAGAGGACGAATTCCATTAATGTACTAACATGGCCAATTAAAGGCGAAAGCCCCGATTTAATACAATTGTCACATTCATATACAAACATGGGAATAACGTTGGACAATGAGTGTTGCTGGTTGACAGATGAGAAATGATCAAATGCAAAAAGTATCTGACTGGCTGTGCTAAAACTGTCTGACATTAAATACTGACAAAACAGTTGCAGTGTACTTTACAAATAGAGGTAAATGCATAAATCATCCAAACATTGTTATTGGTGGCAAAAAAATGTAAAATGTTAATGGATTCACCTACTTACAGTAGGTGGAACCCTGGACCCAACTTTGACTTTCAAAAATCATGTAGAAAAACTTTAAAACACTTAGTAGTGGTCTCTTACCACTGAGGCGTCCTATTTGTACCTAAACTCTGATCTTGTCACATTTTATGTGTTGTATATCGAGTTGGTCACAGTGCTGTAAAACAGTTCTGGGGCCTCTTGAATCATTATATAAATATGCGCTCAAGATCCATGATAATAAACCCAGGCGCTATCACCATTGTCAAATACCAAGTATGGAATTCTGAATTTTAAAAACCTAATATTCTGCACTAATGTTTGCTTACTTTTTAAAATTATTCATGGTGTCAATGCACCTCCTCTGAGAAAATGCATAACTTTATGTACTGATAAAATGTCTCAAACAACTCGTTCTACTTCTAGAGGAGAATGCAGCGTCCCAAAATGTAAAACTGCTTTTGCCAAATCTGCCTTCTCTGTAATCGCTATGGGTCAGTGGAACACACTGCCAACAGAGATTGTTGCATGTACTACATTTGAAGCATTTGCTCATTCATCTAAAAAAATAAAACTTGCACTCATAATCAGTAATGACGTCATGAGGAAGCGGCCGTTCACCTGGAGAAAGGATTGTTGGAAAATGTCATATTTAAATTAAAAACCAGTCCATATCAAGGAGACTGCAGATGTTGCCATGGCAACAGTCACCCTTAACTAAGGTTTATGATGTGAATATTTCTGAATACATGAATTGATGTTATGGGGTAATTTAACAACTGTAAGTGTATCTCACATGTCTGTCTTCCCACTCATCTGGTGAAGTATGATGATTCTTTGTCATCACTACAAGCATCTGTCTGTGCTTTCCAGTATACATTCCTTACCTCTGCATTCATTTTAATATTGTTGTTTCCATATGGATCCACCAGGCCGGCACCATTAGCCAGTCAGGGTTAAAGAGTGGCCTGAAGAACCAGTACAGACTGGGCTCTCTCCGTCATCAGCTTTGGTTTGTGATTAAACCACTAGGCATGTACTTAGAAAAAGAAAAAAGGGTAACGAGTGATGCCAGTAGACAGCCAGCATGGAAACTGAATATTGGCTGTCACTGTGCTCTAACAGTCCACTTCTTCATTGTGACAGGAAGGGACTGACATGTTTTTCTTCCCTTTTTTTTTTTCAAAATCCAGTATGCTCAACAAGTGTACTACAGCCGTTATTAGCAGATTGTCCATTTTAAGGCTTGCCTTCAGTTTGTCCAACAAATAGACTTTTTAGAGACATTACATGTCTGTAGGACTAGGTCTCATGTCTGATGAACCCCCATTCACTGGTCTTATCTCAGTCTGTTAACCTATTTCAGAGCCAATCAGGGCTGCTTTGTTTTAATATGATTATGTTGCAATGGCGTCTCCCATTTTGGTCCTTAATGTAATTCCGTAGTCTGTGGTACTCATGCAGGTCCATTTTGTGGTTAGAATGTCTTACGTCTTGTCTGGACTTCTCTTTATGTTTCTTGAAAGCATTTAATTTGTGTTTTAGCAGTAGTTTTTGGTATTTTTGGTAATTTTGGCCTATTATTTTACATTCAGGTACTGTGAGGTGTCTTTTGTTGAAAACACACCGTTTTAAAATTGTTGTATATATATGTGTGTGTGTATGGGAAATAAAATCAGATTTTTATTGCATTATTTTCTTTTTTCCTTTTGTATTTGTTTGCGTAGCATTACATGCAATGATTTGACATGTGTGAAACAAATTAATAAAACGTCAAAAATGTTAAATTTTAATAGTGTGTGAATGAAGGGAAAAATAATTTTTAAAAGGGAGGAAAAAAAGTGCCACAGCATGCCATCAAACTATTGCTGCGTTCAATTGCACTCGGAACCCGCATAAATCCGACTGAACAAATCGCAAAAATGCAATAAAACGGCCCTTGAGCTCGGGGCCCTGACTCCTGGTCACTTTCTCCTCAATTTTAACTTTTATGTGTCGTTTAATTTGGCATTTGTGTTGATAAAAGTGTAGAATAACTATGTAGTGGTGTTTCCATTCCCTTTACTGCATAAGTAGTGAATTGATGCCCATATGATTCAATGCATTCTTTCTACAGTCTATGGTTCAATGATGCATGCTGGAATTCTGTACATCAAAGAGCTCTGAGGTCCTTCTTGGGAGTCCATAGGTTAACGCCAGTTCTCGCTGTGAATGGAGACATGGGATTGAAGCCTCTAAACATCAGACATAAATGTGAAATGCTTTGGCTTTGGAATAGACTTGTTAAGACGTCGGAATCAGAGACTCACAAAAGAAGGTCTTTATTTGGGATACCTGTCATTGTCACCCAAATGAGTTAATATGTGTATATTGTATGAATAAAATGTCCTTCATTTTTCTAAATAAGTTCTCCTGTGATATCCAGGAGGTTGAGTAATATGTTTCTTATGTACAGAGAGAAATGGTAGGTTGACATGTGGCGTAAACCAAAACTAAGAATGTATTTTCTCATAAAAGATTGCTACAGTGTAGAAACCTATGTTTATTTTAACCAATGTGCACCAGGAACCTTGCCTTTAGCTTTAGAGACCGGCAGGTTTAATGACATCCTAGAGGAAGATCGAGTTTGTTTACTTTGTGATCAAGATGACATTCAAAATGAGATGAACTTTTTGTTTTACTGCCCATTGTATGATAACATAAGGAATGTTTTTAAAAAAAAAAAAAAAAAAACTGTCTTCAATTTATATAGATTTGTTTTGGTTAGATGATTACGAAAAACTTGGTGTGTTTCAAAAAAGGAACCTTTGTTGAATCAGATTTTATTTCAAAAGCCTGGGAAAAAAGACAGAACATGTTATTCAAGATCTTTGCCAGGAGCCTGTAACTTAGTAATGTTATTATAAACTAACCTGGTAAGAGCCAGATTGATGTGTAGCCCCTCCCTCTAACTCATGTTCTCTGGGTCTGTGTCTGGTGAATCCTTTTGGAACCAAGGAGGTCCATGAACAGAATGCTTGAAGCTGATTGGGCGAAGCGCCTGTCCACCATGATTTGTTTTAGCCAATCACACGGCAGAGTCACTGCTATGGCTACAACAACAAGGCTCCGCTGGTGAAAACATACATCTTTACCGTCCAAAAATGCACAAAGCGCCTCTCGCTGTTGCTCTTTCAAAAAGGTACAAGATGGATTCTGGTGTTTGTGAACACCAGAATCCATCTTGCAGACAAGGTTAATTGTAAACCACTGCAACTGAATTTTCCAGTCTTATAAGCCCATGAGGGTTGGGCACGTTGTGTGCGTGACACGAAAATAAATTCAATCAGTCAATCAATCAATCATTCCCCTCGCTGGTGCATCCAAGTCATACCTAAAGTATATGACGGTTCTCCCTCTCTCTTACCATCAATTAGCTCATATATTTCCCCTGCAGGCATTTTTGCACATTGAAAACTATCAGAAACAATCATTAGCTTACTGTGGCTATAGTTATGTTTTCGAGCTTACTGAATGAAGTCTAAATTGCCAACCCTGACCTCTCCGGGTTCCGAGTCCGATCAAATGCATAATATTTACCCCACATACATGTTGTGTTGTGCTCCCTACTGCCACCTAATGACATGGAGGAGTATTTGTGTAACTTTGCCTACAAAAGGTGGAATCCACAGTGGGATCATTGAAGTAATATTTGCTACACCACTTATTTGAATCCAAAAAAAAGTATTTTGAATCTCCTTTTCCTATCTGTAGAGTTACTTGAATGATATGGATTTATTTGCGGCAGACTTTGCTAAACCTCATACAACCTCACGATGAAGCAGAAAAGCTCACACCCAGTCCTTAAGAATACACTATTTCTGTAGTGCCATGTTTATAAATGGTTTATTTAGTGCTTTTAAGGCTGTATTTTCTTAAATTCAATCATGTGGAATCCAGTGTGTGTGATCAGGATGACAGTCTCTCACTCACTGGTTTTCTTTAACAGCCTGTTGATTTGAGCTCGTGTCTCCTGACTCTCTATTCATCAAATAAATAATGTCTTTGTCCTCTCACACATACATGCGCACACTTGCCATAGCCTTTGTTAAGAAATCTAGAAATAGAAAGTGATGTCTGGAGTTTGGTTTGCTTGTTTTTTTTGTTTTTTTTTTGAGTCCCTAAATCTAAACCTAAAGGACTGTTTGTCTATAGATGAAGGGATGGATTTTAAGTGAATTATTCAACATGATATGTTGAAACTTTAATCACTCTGGGTGCTTCTTGTTCTCTTGGTTCTTTGTCATTCGACCATGCATGGGTCAGTGCCTGGGCTCAGTGTGTGTGTGTGTGTGTGTGTGGATGTAACTCATCAGGAAAGGTCAGGGTGTGTTGACAGCAGTGGAGGAAAGAAGATGGAGAGAGACAGATTGAGCTGGAGAGCAAAGAAAGGAAAAGGACGACATTGATAGTGATGGGCTTCGGACGCAACGTGAGAACAAGGCAGGTGACAAAAGCAGGAGAGGAAGATAGATGTGGAAGGAATAGATAGGAAGAAGAATGAGAGATAATGAGCAGTGCAAGAAAAATTCTGTGTTCCTTTCTCTCTCTCTCTCCCTCATCCCTTGGTCAGTCGTGAGAGGTCTTTTAAAAGGTTTTCACACTGGTGGTAATGGGAGAAGTGTTTTTTTCCCAATGGGATATTTATTGTAAAAAAAATGCATTTTGAAGCTGAATATTTCAAACAAATGAAAATGATTTGTTTTATTATCACACGTCTGCTAAATTGTGCTCTCAGTGGTCGTTTATTCATTCCGTCGTTGTCCAGTTGGGCTCACAGATGGACGGACAAATGTCATGTTGGAAAATGTCACCAAAAAGCCAATCTTAATGGTCACTCTGCAGGCAGGTCCGTGTGTTACTGGCAGAGCTCCTGTGCATTCTGTGCACACGCAGGAACAAATTCATCCTTTTAGGATTCAACGTGCTAGCACCGGTTAGCGTAAGTGTATGCGATGCAAGCATTCATATGCAGGTTAATCATGCCAACCTCACACACTCCAATGAATTCCCAGGACGACCCTTAATGAGGATTATTCTAATTTCGCTCTAATCAAATGCATACAGGATATCAGCATACTCACATTCACTTTACAGCATGAGTTCTTTAGGGCAGGCTGCCTCAATACATGTGCACGTCACATACACTGTTAAACTACCTTTCATTATATTTAGTAAAAGCATACAAATACATGATTTGTGTGAACATAGTATTGTTCTTTTCTTGCATATTGCAAAGGAGCAGTGGGCATATAACAATAATGACTGGGATATAAAAACAATTTGCCATTGCCAACACAGTCGTACTGGTGCAGGTTGGTTTCATCTACGGTTCGCATGATCTTAAAAAATACACAATATGCACCAGATCTAAATGAGGAACGCGAGTTTGCACATCAAATATTTAAGGAGAGAAAAAATATATTTTTAGGATAGAACTGAACGATGGGAGTCGGCTACTGATTGAAAGCTGATCTGACTCCGTTTTTCAGCCACACATGATTGGTCTATGTGTGGTTCTATATGTACAGTATATGTCCAATGAGGAGTGGAAAGGGGAGGGGCAAATGATAGTTGTCAGACAGAAGATAATGGGGAAAGGTGAGGGAAATGAGTGAAAGAAAAGGGAGAAAAGTTAAACATATTTAATGTGATGGACAGTTCCAGACCAGAGTGTAGACTGAAAAATTACATCACACTGGCTGCACAAACATATTAGAACAATCAGTGACAATAGCTGTATGTTAGCCTGATATTGATTAAATTATAAAGATAAAATAGAAAATTAACTGGATCTTTTGAATTTTATTAGAATTAAATAAAATTGTTTTTTAATCTTTTTTCAAGGATTCATTTTTAAAGATAATTTAGTAATAATTAATGTAAGCCACTTGGTAGGTGAATGAGCCGGCTCTTTTTGTTGTTTTTCTGTTGTCAAAACATAGAAGAAGCTCCATTAAGCATTACTTTGGTGTTTGTAACAGGCTAAACCAGAGAGAGAGAAGGAAAAACATGGAAAAACAAGCACTTCTCTCTGCTCTGAAATGCTGGGGGCGCTGGAAGCACACCCTCGCGTGGTAAGGGTGCCGCCTTTGTGTATTAACCCTAACCCTATGGAAGAGAGCAGTGTGACCAAAAACCTTAAAAAGAAATCAAAAAATGCTCGGATCGGGCACCCACTAAAGGCGAAAAACTAAATCGCGGTGTATAAAAGTGCTCATGTCATGGAACATGTGGCGCCAGCAGACAGCCCTGAGTCCAAATATGTGCTTTGTTTTTGTCTCGGGGCCAAATTGTGCCACCTGAAAGCCGCGGAAGTTTGGTGTGCTTCAGCAGCAGGGTCGGGTTTATGCTAATGACGGCTCTGTTACATAACGTGGCTATGCTTTCTGACCCGCCCATTAAATCCTGAACACAGAAATTTGAAACACAGTTAGTAAAGCCTAGCTCCACAATTACATTTTAAATGGTTGAATGGCTTTGTACATATTTTAAGGAATACATTTAGGACCTATTAAATGTGTTTAGGAGAAAATGGCTGTATTTGCTTTACACAATCTTTAAAACACGATGGACAGGATTGAGATGGGGCAAGATTTGAACCCTCGGGTCATTGTGTGGCTTCTTCACCTCTGTTTCAAAAGGGTGTGGCTACATGTGTAGCTCACTGTAGCTCAATTGAATGAATAAAAACAATGCGCGGGTTATCTGAGTAGTTTCACCAGGTTACGATGGAAGATGCTGCAACTGCTGAATGCAGGCAAACTACGAAACTAAACTGAATGTCCATGAAGAAGAGCGCAGCGGGAGGTGAAATATATCAGAGGTAAACGAGCTGAAAATATTACACCGTGAAATTTTTACCTGTAGCTTTTATAAATTGACATTGATCCTTCGCTATTTTTATTCAGACAATGAAAATACTGCCAATCAAAGCTGAGCTTTGGGAGGAAGTGGTGACGGTGAGAGACACGAAGTAGATTGCTACTGTCCATCCTTCCCTGGATAGATAGATAGATTGATAGATAGAGACTAGGGGTGTAACGATACACAAAAATCACGGTCCGATACGTACAGTACCTCGGTTTTGAGGTCACGGTTCGGTTCATTTTCTGTACAGTATGGAACAAAATGCAGAACATAAATTTGCTTGTTTATTCAGAACTTTAGTAAACCAACAGTGTATTTAACGTTATGCAGAATATGAAAATAAAGATAAAATAAATACAATACTTGTACAGTGCTGCCTGGTAATAATATTCTCAAACAAAAAAATTCAATAAATATTATAGAAATAAGCTCACAGCGTGTTAACAGCTTTTAATGAAACAAAAAGTACAGCACAGTTCCAGCATGTCTGCAGTAAGTGCAGATCTGCTGGCAGTTATAAATGCAAAACATGAATTTGATTGTTCATTCAAAACTTTAGTAAACCAACAATGTATTTAACATTATACAAAATATGAAAAGAAAATTAAAAAAAATACTAAACTGTTGTAAAGTGCTGCCCTTTGGAAAAATAATAATCTCAAACAAAAAATACATAAAATATTTAAAAAAAAAAAAAAGCTCCTCACAGCTTAACAGCTTTTATCCACTGCTATAAAGAAAGACTCCGATGGCAGTTGTTATAGCTTTTGCACTCAGGACGTTTTCTTTCTTGTCGCACTCGGGTGGTGCTGTTTCAAGTGAGTTAGCATGTTCGTCGTGTTCCCGGAAACATACCCGATCTCAGCTGAACAATGTCGGCACACTGCCCTTGTTTTATCCACTGGTTTCTCTCCGTTCCAGTATTTCACCCTGAAGCCGAAGTGTTCCCAAGCAGGAGACTTTAGTGACAGGGGAGGGTCCTCCAGCTCTAGTTTCTCGCTAGCGTTAGCCATGACATGCATGGGCTGCACATGTAGCTGCAGGCAGAAGTAATCCGGGAACTCACCCGTGCACAACCCTGTACCCGAACCGAAACGGTTCAATACAAATACATGTATTGTGACGCATGTTCATGTGTTGCTCAAAACAAACACAATCTGACAAGCCTTATTACATTCTACTGTCATGGCAAATTTGCGGTTGACCTCATTTGGAGACATGATTTATTGCTCTGGTTGAATAATGGAGTCCAGGCGAGGCATTGATGATTTTATAAAAAAGATTCATTACAAAATAAAATAAAAAGGAGTAAAAAAGAAGCTTCCATCCTGAAAGAATGAAAGGCAAAAGGCTCGTGGCAGAGCAAAAAGGCAAGACCCACTCTAACTAACAGTTTCACAGCTTAAGCTTTTATACAGATAACAGAAAAGTTCCACCCTGAGGTGAGGAGAAGGGGGGAGTCAGATGCCCAACAGTGGAAACATTTGAGGATGATGAAGACGTGTATATTATGAGGAAGATTGGACGCCACTCTTATCTATCCTTGATAGTGTGTGCGTTCGTGTATATCTGCATGTGAGTTTGAGTTTTGGCCTTCAGCAGAGACTCTGTGTTGCACTGAGTACAATACGATCTGTACTGTTTAATCTGACATGATTCAGCTGTTCAAAAGTGCAAAGAGTAATGGAGTCATCATGTATTAAAACATGACAAATTGTACACATGAACACACATTTGACGATATGATGATGAATATAAAAATTGCCATAACACTACATAGACTACTGACCACAGATATATGTCTTGAGTCAGTGGCGCCACCAGGATTCAATTTTGTAGTACGCACATATCTCTATGGATACCATGGCGCAGCGGGTAAGAAGGTGCGCTTGAGAGCGCAAGGGCGAGGGGTTGAAATCAAACTCAGTCATGTTTTTCATGACGTCTTTTTGTGACTGGCGACTACAATACATTAAAAATCAATATAAATGAGATGTGATCTTTGCTCAATTGATGATGGCTTTTTATCGCGCTCGTGTACGTAAGTAACCCAAGGTTTACACACTCAGAGTTGCTCGATCCACTTCATACCAGCTGTAATGGAATCAGATACCCACAGTTTCCCATCGCATCAGAAAGCTTGAACAAGTTATTTTTCATGCTCTACAAAAGTTGTTTACGTGTAGTGGATGAGCCCAAAAAATGTGTTACTGGTCCCAGGTAGTGGTACCACAATAACATAGATAGATCTTGTAAAATACAGAGAAAAAGCTGTAACAATTATGTTAGAGCTACTGTATATAGTAATTTTAGTTCATTTTGGTCTCTACTTCGCAGGGGATAATGGGTGGTGGACCTCAGTATTACTATAACTCTGGCTACGGCCCTGTATCTATGAACCAGGTTATTTGCTCTACTCCTGCAAAGGCTCCTATAAAAGGCTTCAGCACAGCTATTAAGCAATGAGAGCCACCTACTCTACTAAAAGCCTCAGGCTTCTCACTGCACTGAGCTACAATTTGTACGACGTGCTCTGGTATGGCTAGTATTAATGAGACATCAATCAACCACCCATAGTGCTTACTCCTAAAAATGGATTTGACAGCTAGAGGAAAGTCCCTGTGTGTCTGCCTCATGCTGTGATGTACTTCCCCTACCTTGCGTTTTCATTAAGATTTAAACTATGACACCACAGGGTGTCGGTGCAGGTTCTCACTCACTCAGGTCCATGTTTTCATTCCCTCTGTAGAACACAGGGTGTCACCAAGTTTGCCGTCATTGTTTTATATATTGCATTTAATGTAGTGCTGGGCAACTAATTAAATTTTGAATTGAGATTAATCGCATTATTCTCCGCGATTAATCGCAGTGTTTTGGGCAAAATTCCATAATAATTTCAAACGTAGTGTATTGCACACTTTTATTTGAAAAGTACTGCTGTATAAACAAAAGTGCAACAATAGTTGGTTTGTAGAGACGTAACACAAACATAAATATACCCCCGAATACCAGAGCCAGTATCAACCGTCTGAGCAACAGCAACATTTTCTTTTTTTTCTAAAGAGGTAATGGCAGAAACATGTTTTCTTTTATTAGGGAGCAGCATAAACAGGCTATTTCCAGTAGAAAGCGTCCATGTAAAGAGTGAGATGAAGTGGTTGACCACACACAATAAAAAGTGCAACACCGCGATTTCCTTTGTAGAAGACTCTTTAGTCTTTGAAGTCCATGTTGTACTAGATTTTCCTTGGATAATCTGATTAAAAATAAATAAATACAAAGAAGTAAAAAGGGTAACACTTTATTTTAGGGAACACCTATAAACCATAATTACTTGCTTATTAGCATGCAAATTAGTAACATATTGACTCTTAATTAGTCATTATTCAGTACTTAATGCCTTATTCTGCAAGGCCTTATTATGTAACCAGTAAGCCATTAACTAAGAGTTTTCCCTCAATAACCTTAGAATTATTACTTATTAGTAGTAAATAAAGAAGTTGTTGTATATGAATTACGATCTCATCATGCTAGGGTTAGTGTTAGGGTTAACATTAATCCTAATCCTAACCCTAACCCTAATCCTGTTTGGACTGTGAGACTGCCATTAAGTGTATAATGAGACATTAATAAGAATAAAGCATTAATAAGTACTTAATGACTATTTATTAACCAGTATGTTACTAATGCTAATAAGCAGCTAATAATGGTTAATAGGTGTTCTCTAAACTAAAGTGTTATCGTAAAAAGGATTGACATTGACAGAATTAACTACATTTATCCATTCCTTCGTTCCATTTTTTTACTCTTCTGCACCAGTAGTGTCCAGTGAGAGCAACGCTGTGACGCTTTTATAGTCGACTCTTTTTCAAACAACTCATGTATTCTTCTCGTGATGGTGCGCCTTGGGGGAGGCTCATACCTGCCGTCATGCGTTGCGAGAACGTTCTGGAAGTGATTCAAAATGAAAATGTAAGAGCTCGGTACCTTTCCCCTTGTTTCTGTCCCACGAGTTATTTTCTGTTCCAGATCCTCATCATGTAACATAACATCTGACCCAATGAGCAACAGACTTTCAAAATAAAATAATTCAAAAACTGTGTTAATGTGTGATAAAATAAGTGTCGCCGTTGATTAATTAACGATGATAAAGCGATAATGATGCGTTAACTTGCCCAGCATTAATTTAATATTATTGCAACTCTTTTGCTATGTACTGTAAATAGTGTAGGCTAAGGTTTAAAATGCTTCTCCGTCTCAGTAGGTAGCGTAACTATGTATAAGGTGCTTGAGCCACGGGACTTCGATGGCTCGCGAATGGTTTTTAAACAGTGTCATATGAGTACATGTCTTATAAATAAAAAGCATTTCTTTATTATTTTCTGATGGGCTTATTTAATCGTATCCCATTATTGTCCTTTTTCACACTGTCCTTGCTTTGACTGAATTTGTCTCTGTTGATCACACATTTGAGATTTCACACCCATGTTCAAAGCCTTCATGTCCCACTAGACACCATTTCTCCCATTCCACTCCTATGCTTTATCCTACATATAGTCTAAACTGATAGTTGGTGTGGCCCATCCTTGCCTACAGAGGGTGCAATAGATCCTCTTTAACTAAACATTTCATTAAATTAGGTGTGAATTGATAAAAAAACAAAACAAATCGACATATTACCTTTAAATCTGACTGTAATTAATCACAATTGATCACTAATTTATCAAATTATTGCACAGAAATTGTTTATTCGGAAACGGTTACATTTATTGAGGTGAAATGTGTAATAGTTTTTTGGCAAGAAAAATATGTAAAATATGTGAACCATGCAAACAAAGGTTTTGGCTGACTTTAAATAAAAAAATAAAAAAAATAGTACTTTATAATGAAATGCACAAAGACTCTTACTGTCAATTTGAGAGAACTGCACAATAAATCTGAGCCTTGAACATACAAACGTGTTCAAAAACCAACTATTGCTCTTTTACATTCAGGTGCTGAGGCACAGCAGTCTGTCCAAGTTACTGGAGGAAAGAGCGGCTCCCTTCTTTTAAACTAAACTTCTTTTTTGAAACAAATTTACGAAGTAAAAATAAAGCAAAAAGTTCACCCAGTAATATTTACAACCCCAGTTTATTGCCACAATCTTCATGCTGCGAGGAAGCATTATTTATCTTCTTATTACAGACGGATCCTTCGCGTTTTCCAGTTTGTTCTGTTTAGAGAATTGTATATTTGAAAACACTTAGGATATAATTTCAAACACACTTGTTTATGTTTAGAGATAATTTATAGTTGAAGTCTGTTTATTGATAGAAAAGTGAATCATTACCTAAAATTAAACACACGTGTTTCTGTGTTGAAGGTCAAATTGTCATCTTTCTCTTCTGAGCTTTTAATTCAATGAATTGGGCTGTTTTTAAGGGTAAAAATATCTGTTTTATTTATATTTATTTTTTAAATATGTTTAATTTGTGTTTATTTAGTCGTCCCTCTGCTGTGGGATGTGTTTCCAAAGTAAATTCCCTCTTAGTGCTCAGTGTCTCTCTGCATTGGTTCGTATGTTAGGAATCAATGCATGTGATGACGTGTGTCGTACCTGTTTAGCCTGAGCCTTTTGTTTCTGAGACTAAATGTGATGCAGCTCTGTGTTCGTATGCATCCATGTGAAAAAATAGGCCAGTTCCCCAGGGACTTGGCACATCTCTCTTTCACACTCTCTCCATCCGTCTCTCCATACACACTTACCCTGGTCTGTGTTATTATCGTCACACCTGCATCCATCCCTGTTCCTTTCTATCCATTCATTCCCTCTCTAAGCTTCCACTTTTTCTAACTGTCCTTCTCTCTGACTCCTTTCTTCCTTTAACCTTTCTTCATACGCACTTGCACACGAGCCATTACTCATTCATTAGCACCCACTCACTCTCACTACTTTCACACTTACACACATGCACCTATACTTGCCTGTTGGCTCCATCCCTGCAGCTCGCTGCCTTGTAGTTGAACCTTCTGTCTGTTCTCAGCTGCAAAATACTCCAAACTATCAAGTTTCATAATTAGATCTGTGTTAGGCCTGTAAGTAGCACTTAGTCGCTGAGACTCCATGAGAAGCTGGCATACAATGAACTGTTTGCATCAATACTCATTGAATGAGTTGAATGTGCGTTCCTGGAGGACGACAGTCCGTTATGTTTTAGACGTCACCGTCATCATGAGCTACTTAATGCAGGCAAGAGATTTAGAACTGGCAAAGTCTAAATGGGCAACTGGCAGCTCGGGGGCCACATGCGGCCCTCAGTCTAATTTTGTGTAGCTCCCCAAAACAAGCATTATATATATACATTTATTTTTATTTTTTTTTAAGGATATAAAAAATACACAAAAAACACAAAATATTAACAAAAATACAAAAACATTAATTAACATCCAAAACAACAAACATAATGCACAAAACAACTTCAAAAACACTAAAAACAACAACAAAAACCATACAAAATTGACAGGAAAATACATAACACAACATTAAAAACACACAAACCCTTTAGGCAAGTGCTCAGGTTGGTCAATACTCTAAATCCTGACAATGTTATGTAGCCATTAGACAATCACATTTTTGTTGTTTTTATTGTGCACCATTGTCTTCCCTCTTTCCCTGTGGACTTTGTGTGTGTGTGTGTGTGTGCGTGTGTGTGTGTGTGCGTGTCTTCCATTTTTTTATTACGCTGTTTATTTAACTGCTGCTGCTGAAACTGCAGATTTCCCCTTTGTGGGACAAATAAAGGTTATCTTATCTTAATGTTTGCAACTCTACGCTAATAACAGTTGCTATCTATGGTCTGAACTTACAGGCTTTTTGTGTGTCAAGTTTGTGACCTTTGTGATAAAAAAAAAATAACATCCATCTGCGATTGATTTAGCGAATAGTTTCAACAGAAAGTCAACACTCATGAGCAGAAATATTTCAGCCATTATCTGTCGGTTAATACATTTTTCTCAATTCCTCCCCCCCCAACAGCTCATGAAACCAGATTTGTGAAGCCTTTTAAAATGTCCACGCTACAGTAGTGTATTGTCAGTCGACATGCAAAGCCAACACTGCGGTCTTTAAACAGCACATGGTCAACAGCTCCCAGGAGTCAACAGGCTGTAATGTGTTTGTAAATGTCAGCCATGAGTCAGCGATGTCCTCTCAGCATCAACAATGCCAAAGGACCAGAGCAGCCTGTGGCATTGAATCACAAAGGGATCAACATCTCAAGTCATTTATAAAAGCATAGGAGAAAAATCTAATATATTATCAACAACAGATGTACACATTTATTTTGTTTAAAAACTGCTTTTAAAGTCATTTTTTCACAGAAGCGTATTGCATTCACTTGAAAAAAAATTATAGTTAATTAATTTAATTAATAATTATTTTTTTTGGTTTTTGTTTAATTTGATAAAAATGTACTTTCAACTTGTTTAGGACGCTGGGAAACAGTTCTGTCTTTAAACCATAATAATGATGGCATTACAATGAGTCATTGGCACCTGAGGACTTTGCGGTTGCTCAGAAGGAAAGCTCAGATGTGTGGGACATGTAGCGACGTTTCTCCAGGATCAGTCGGACTGATATGGAACGTTCCATGGATATGAAATGATGCATTTGAAGTCCATTCAGGCTGGCTGTGTACTGTAATAAATAAATACTGTAATAATTAAGGTTTATTCTTTCTTTCGTCTTTGTTAAACGATTTATTCTTTTATTTGTCTTTTTTTTTTTTCTTAAGTGGCTGTAACGAAAGCAATTTCCCCCAGGGATTAATAAAGGGATTCCGATTCTGATTCTGACCCGAAATGGGTAGAGAATTGAAGCGTGCGGCAAAATTTGCACGAAAAACCGAACAAAAAAAATTTGTCCCAAAAAAAATGCTCTGAAAAACAGGGGGGGAAAAATTGTCCGAAAAACTCAAAAATAGCTCAAAAAACAAAGTGGGTACAGTTCCGTAAATTTTTGAACAATTTCAAAACTGAAAATAAAATGTTCAGACTGATATGACGTAGTCATTGATTCTGTTATGGATATGATTTAGAATAGAATAGTGTCTTTATTGTCATTGCACAAGAATATACAGTGACATTTGTGGTGGTTCACTGTCACGGTGCAGAAGAAATACATAAAGTAAATGTAAAACAGTATTAAAGTGTTGAAAGTGTCTATTTGTACAGTTGCCGTATGATCAACCCCCGGTGCTATTGGTACGGTGATCGAAGTACACGTGCGTAGCGTTTTAGGTTTAGGGTTAGGTTATAAACCAACATCCCAACAATTTTTAGGGTTAGGTTGAGTCACGTGACCTAAACTGGCTAAATAGGGGCGCTGCGTACGGATAGAATGTCGATATATTGATACGGCAACCGTACGGATAGCCACTACCCTAGTGGTCACGGCACATCACTGCATCTAAGGGTTAAGGGAATAGAATAAATAACACTTTGTTGTTTGAAAGATGCAATTTTTTGGCCACATAAATGTATTCTTACATCACTTATGGTGTTTGCTCTTCTCCTCTTCCTCTGTCTTCCTCATCCCTTTCTGCTTCTCCCCATTCTCACAGTCACTCTCTGTTTATGTACTGAGTGAGACGTTTGGAGTTGAAGCATAACGAGGGTGTGGATCTGTTTTCATTTTCAGACTGGAGGTCAGGGCATGATCACACCAGTTCTTGTTTGCTCTAACCTGTGTGGGTGTGTTCACTGTGTGTCTGTCTGTGCTTGTGTAGCAATGAATACTTTAGCTACAGACAACAGAGAAAACATTGGTATATTCAATGAGTGATATCGTCTGATGGTGCAGAAATCATAACAAACCAAATGAAGAAATACCCACCAACACATCATTTTTCCTCTCCCAGTAGAAAAAGCTGAGTCAGCTCATATAGGGCGTTGATAATGAGGTGCCAGTGTGTTGTTCACGGAGGGAAAATAAACCAGCTGAGAGAACAACTGGACACTGTGAAATGGGTAATGTGTTGCTGCGACAGCACTGTCAGAGCTCATTTTATAAAACCAAACACTTGTCGTGGAGCTGTCACACGCCTAACTTGTGTTGTTTTCTATTGTAGCCCCCTGTATTTGACCCCCTTCCAGTCTCTGGTTTTGTGCTTAAAGGTCCCACGTTACGCTAAATGGACTTTTCTGTGCTTTAAACATCATAAAGTGCTATATGGGCTTCATACACATGCCCAAAGTCTTTTTTTCATTGATTCCCTCAATCATTAGTTAGAGGGTGATTTGTTCCTTTCTTACACCTCGCTCCGATGTGATGACGCGTTCCCACTTTGATGACAAATTTGAAGCGGCACTGAGTTGGAGAAGCCGCGCCTCCAGGAAGCTCTCTGCCGTGACTGACATGTAAACAGACACGCCCACAAAAGTGAGCACTTCAGCGTCCTTAACACAGTACTATGTATGTATTTTCTACAGTCTATGTATGTACCAGCGAACGCCCCGCCCCCACGCTCTGTCTTTTGTTTATAAAGCAGCATGAGCTCAACTACGGAGTGGGTGGGAGGAGGGTGGGCCATACTCTGGCGGGGAGGAGGAAGTCAGTGTTTTCATCTATAGACACGCCCACTCATGAATATGCATAAGTCGGCCGCAAATCAGGCTGTTTGTGTAGAGTTAATCAGAAAGTTACTTTTCAGAGGCTAAAACTCTGGAAAACAGGCGAGTTTGAGAAAATAAAGCTCTATGTTTTGGGGGTTCTTAGAACAAATAGAGATGGGTGAAAAATAGTGAAAAAGTACGCATGTTCAATCACAATCAATAAATGCTTGAGATTGACCCTTGTTCTGAAATGCTGCTATCGTTTGATTGAAGTCACAAACCAGCCGTATAATTCCACTAAAAGCTGAAGTGTAAATTTAATAATGTTGCACTATCAGGAGGGAATAGAAGGATGAAAGACCTTTATCAGTTGTTTGTGCTGTTTTTTATTGTGTTTTTGTGAATAAGTGGCAATAAAAATGGGCTAAAATCAATCATTTCAAAGTGTGAGGCAGGGACATGAACACATTCAATTACTTCAAGACAAATGGTCTTAAAAAAAACACAGGAGTTGGGGTTAAACAACAGCTCGAGGATCGTCTAAGTGATGAGTGTGTATTTAACACACGTCCTTTCCTCCGTACCCCACACATCTGGGAGGGTTCTGTGTGGAGGAGTCTCCCTCTGCGTTCACTGTGGCTATCAATTTAATTAATTATGAAACGTTGTGTATTTTTTATCCCCAGTTCTCTGCTTTTCCAGTCAACTCTGATTTTCTGTTTCAAAATTTCATCAATTCCGTTTCCGAGTTTACCCGTTTCCATTTTATTTCCATTGCGTCGTTAAAATGACTTAATCGAGTCAACTACTGTGTTTTTCATCATTGTATTTATTTAATTTGTAAAAACAAGAAAAATATTGTGGAACTGCGTGATATGCTCCCAGAACATTAAAATAAGGCTTTAGTCCTTTAAAGACCACCAAATTAAGTTTTGCATGAAATCTCACACAACCCTGTTATTCTGCAGCGTGAGATTTTGAATGAGTCTGTTTGCTTTACACTTTCCTATTTTCCAGGGAATCCAGCATTTAAATATGTGTTATTGTTTCAAAACATGCATGTGAGGTATTTCCGTGTATCGGGGCCTAATTTTAGATTCACATTCTCTTTAAAAGAAAAAATAATACAGCTACGCAGTCTGTCGATCAGTCTGCATTCTTTGAAGATGAACTACTGACCATCATCCAGCGCAGGTCTGAGCAGCGCTGTGTCACGCACACTCTCATATGTCACCACTGTGCCATCAGGGATCATGCGTAAATTACGCATCTGATCTGCAGATTCTGGCCTGACATCAACACGACACGAGACTTTGACGGTTAAAACATGGAGAGAAAGGAGATGAGTGGAGCAGTGAGTCCGAAGCGATATCGATCCATGGTCATATTCATATATCCATCTCTACGCACAGCGACCCTCTTTTTCTCTCTCACTCTCTCACTCACACACACACACACACACACAACTGGAGCCTTTTGTTAATCTCTGCTGTGCTTTCTGTCCACATTTACTGCAGCGATGATCTCTGTGTGTGTGTTTGCACCTCCTTTTCTGGTACTAAAACCATCACCGCAAGCAGTTCCAGATGTCATGAATCGCAACGCTCTCCCTGCGTAACTTTATTTGCATTTTCCCCTCCCATATTTTTGCTCCCCCAGGGAGATCCGCCAACTATGCATATTTATTAGGAGGAAATGCGCTAAATGAATTAAGGGCGCAGCTCACGCGCGCTCCCGATTCCCTGCCCTTTGTTCTCCTTATTATCGCATGGAGTGACATTTTCACACGTTTTAATACCACTAAACCTTTTGTGAATCCGTCCCTTAGTGTATTAAAGTGTCAACCAAGTAGCGTTTGTCCTCTTGACAAAAAGCTCTCAAGCAGTTTTCTTACTGACGAAAACAACTTATTTCTATAAAACTTGTTGATGAAAACTAAGGAATTACTCAATCTATCCTTTTCTTATATCCTTTTTATTATTATCGGGTGTAGTTTCCAGGCTGAACGCAGTGATTGTGTGTATGTGTGTGTCCTGTAATCAGTATATAGTCTAGATTTAGGATGAAACACAGCAGGTTATAGGCTTCCTGCTCACAGGAGAAACATTTTTCCCCACTCCTGCAAAACTGGATATTTTTCTTTTCTTTTTTTTGTATAACACTTTTTAAGCCAATCAATGTTTATAGATAGAATTGCTTAGGTGTTATGATTGTATAGAATTTTGATACTAAAGATTTATCAATATTTCTGGGAACCAGAATGTTTGTGTCATTGACTGCAGTCTGTCAGGGGTACGTTGATGAAAATTGGAGGAAATTGACCTACATATAGCAGCATGGTGCTGGTGCTTCAAGTGTAATTACAGTGAATGAGAGGACTATTCTTAGCTGATTGCTAATTACATAGTGGAGAGGCAGCCTTTGGTAGTGGCGTGTAGCGTCATATCTCACTACATGATGTCAACCCACATACCAAGAAACAGGTACTATTTAAACTATCATATAATCCACATTTTTAATGCTGGACTTCCTAAAATCATCAAAAGATACAAAAACAAGCTTGACAAAGCTATTTGAGTAGCTTGATGATGTCATAAGATATATTCCTAGATCAAAAGATTTTGTGTTTTAAAGCAGTGTTTCTCAAATGGGGGTACAGGTACGCGATGGCACTACAGGGAGTACTAGAGATAGAGGAAAATCATCAAATGAAAGTATGAAATAAATATAGGGTTTTATGTTTATTTTTAGTTAAAAAAGGATAATCATACTAAATATTACCAGCAACACACAAAAACAACATCAAAGACACACTTAAATGAGATTAAAAAAAAATACACAGGATTACTGCAAAATACAAAAAAATAACAGAGGAACGTACAAAACGACATAAGAAACACCGAAACAACACCAAAACCACACACACACACACACTGAAAGCGAATCATTTAAATAATACCAATAACACACAAAAACGATAATAAAAACACACACACAATAAGAGAAAAATAAACTGAATAATAAAAAAAGAACAGACAAACGACAACAAAAGACACAAAACGACACAAAATGATGATAGAAATGATCTTGATAAGAGCATGAGGTCATACTTGGTAACACAATGGGAGGGAGATGACAGAAAATGATGAAAACTGTAGAAATAAATCTATTTAGCAGACACTAAATACTTTTTTCATTCCACTTATTTACAATGAGTTTCTTTATAATGTGTGTTGTCACTAATTTATTCCATCATTATGCTCTATAGTTCTTTCTTTCATAGTATTCTGAGCAAACTCTGTTGTAGTCGGACAAAGGGGATACTTGAGCCAAAAAAGTTTAAGAGCCACTGTTTTAGAGAAACCCCTGTAAGGACCCCTTGATTTGTCACATACTGGTGGATGGTTCATTTTTACGCATTTCACACAAGCTTTGTCAAAAATTCCAGTTTTAATTATTATGATTGTTGTATTTTTGTCATTTAGGTACTACAGCGCCACCATCCTTCAGATGTCGGGAGTGCGGGATGACAGACTGGCCATCTGGTTGGCAGGAATCACCACGCTCACCAACTTTCTCTTTACACTACTGGGAGTGTGGCTGGTGGAACGAGTGGGACGCAGGAAGCTCACACTGGGCAGCATAATGGGTAAAAAGCTCAGCGTTGGCACATCCAAACCAAAGTGTGAGCCCATATCTGCTCATGACAAAGTGACATTTCTTCACAGGGACAAGTTTAAGTTTGTGTCTATTGGCTATTGGGTTCCTGACGTCAGCGCAGCACAGTCCTCCTGTTACCTTCCACACACTGGACCCTGCCATGGCCAACTCCACCTGCTCCAAGTACCAGTGAGTAGTAAATCTCAGGGTTTTTAGGGCTGATCACTGAGAATAGATCAGTAACATTGTTACCAATCAAAATCAATCCATGATTACTAGAGGTGGGATGATATACTGAGTTCGCGACACGTTATAGTTACCGTAGTGCTGTCAAGAGATTCAAAATGGAGAGATTACTTAATTGTGATCAGTAATTAATTTATCTAATTAATCGCCATTTAATCTCACCTAAAAAATTTTCCCAAACTCTTTTCATTCAAAAAAATGACATTCTTAATAGAAAGTATTTATTTGTACGTTTACCGTATGGACAACCCCCGATGCTATTGGTACGTTTACCGAAGTACATATACGTAGCGTTTTAGGGTTAGGGTTAGGTTACAACCCTATATCGCAACAATTTTTAGGATTAGGGTTTGACTTACGGTTAGGTTTAGTCTTACTGACGGGTTAGGATTAGAGTTAAACTGGCCAATGAGGGGCGCTACGTACGAATAGAATGTTGGTATATTGATACGGCAACCGTACGGATAGCCACTGCCTTTTTAATATAATGTACATAATGTACAAACGTTTTAAGTGCCAAAACCACAGTGACTAGGAGATGATAAAAACAGCGACATCAAATGCAAAGGTTCACGAAATAAAATCAAGTAAAAAAGTCTGTTGTTTGTAGCGATGCACTGGGAAAACAAGCCGACTGGAACAGAGAACGAGCTCAGTGCAAACTTGTCGGGATAAAAAACAGTGGATTGAGCGGTTGTTGATCTTAGCCGCAACAAAATCGGCATCTACCGGCCACGGGAGCACATCGACATTCAGCGAAGGTGGAGTTACATTGTTCAAGACTTTTAATATTGGGAAATATCGTATCGTATTGTGACCTATGTATCGGGATACAAATCGTATCGCCAGATGCCAGGTAGTACACACCCCTATATATTATGGTATTGTATTATATTATTATATTATATATATATATATATATATATATATATATATATATATATATATATATATATATATATATATATAACAACGTTTAAAGTTGGTTTCTCCACATTTAACACGTGATTTGTAATACTTGCCTCCTTGTGGCTATAACATGGTATTACAGTTGCAGGAGTATTTTGCATCCAGTGAAATGCTGTCATATTCTTTAAGCTTTCCTTGAGTGAAATGTATTATATATGTATTATATACCCTACCTGATCACTGTGTGAGTTGGTTAGAATGAACTATAGGCTTGTCTTTAGATTTACTAGATCAATAATCAAACGTGCACACGCTTTCAGTTTGACAGGAATGTCAAAGTACCAAATCACAATAGTTTATGGTTATTTAATGTTATGTAATGTCCGCACATTAAACCAAGCACAGCACCCTGTCAGATGGAGTTCATCTATAGTCTCACAAAGGCTGGAATCATAAACACTTACAGTCTTTCATCATCACACCAGACAGCAGCTAATGGAGTCACTAACCACTACCACACACTCACACCTACACGAGGTGGTCATTTGAAGACATGAGTGCTTTTACTACATGACAGGAAGTGCTTCGTTAGGTTCATTGTGTTCCAAAGAGCCCATACATACCCTCAGTGACCACAGCTGCATCAGGAGAGGCATCAGCATTAGCATCAGCATCCTCTCATTATCAACAATCAGTGCATTATACACACACACACACACACACACACACACAGTAAGTCATCTTCATTTCATTCGCATTTGTCACATTATATCATTTAGAACACGTTTTAGTTTCTATTCTTGGTTTACGACTGTTAAAAATAGAAAGAAAATACTTTGTTTTAAACCAGTGGTTCTCAACTTTTTGTGTCCCATGTACCTCCTTGGATCAACCATAACATTTTGCTTAGAATACAATGAAAAAGCAACTATAGAGCATAATGATAACACACATTTTAAAGAATCTTATGTTGTAAATAAGTGAAATAAAACCGTATTGTAGTGCCTCCTGAATATATGTATAGTTTTTATTATTTACGGACATCTCCTGCCTGGTGTGGGACCAAGACTGACTCTTGTATTTTTAGTGGTTTTATTTGTTAATTTTACACACTCTCAAGTACCCCCTGTAGTGTCTTAGCGTACCCCTAGGGTACACATACTCCCATTTGAGAACCACTGTTTTACACTATAAATGTATTTCTTCATTCAGGTTGGCCGTGATACAAAGCATTCATAAGTCATGTTTTACACTTGTTTTAGCTTTAGATGAAGTTAGTTTTTTAATGATGTTTTTAATTGAATAGTGAGTAGTGGGTGTCAGACTCATTTTAGTCCAGGGGACAAATACGGAGCAATTTAATCTCAAGTGGGCCACAGATTTTATGCTGGAAAATGAGTAATTTCAACATTATTGGGCCCAAGTTTGCACCACCTTCTTTTTGACATTTTTGTCAAATTTTTGTCCTTTCTTTGATTTTTTTTTTTTGGCTACTTTAATCCAAATAAGCTAACTTTTGCCCAATAAATACCACTTGTTTTTCATTTTACCCTACATTTTTCCTTTTTTGGTTCCACATTTTTGCCCTTTTTCACTATTGTTTGCCACATTTTGCCCATTTAAGCTACCTTTATCCGTTACATATCACCTGGTTCCCCCTGGTGCCCGTTTTTTGGCCTCTCTTGACTGCTTATGGCCCATTTTAGTCACTTTTCACTGTTGTCTTGCTACGTTTTTTGCCACGTTTGGACCATTTTTAGCCACTTATTACCATGTCTGCCTCCACTCCCTCGAAAAAACTCAAAAAAAAAACAAACAACGTAGCGGACTAGACCGACCCATTTCAGGTCATTGCCCACCAGGACGATGACCAGTCCACCTCTGCCTATATTGACTTTTTCTAGTGTTGAATAAAAAGTCAGCTAACTGGGGGAAATAATTTATTTTTGTTCCTACAGAAAGAAACAATTAATAAAATAAGAGATCCAGACTGTAAGACCTTGGTAAATACACAAAATGACACGCAAATAGCTTTTCAAACAACTATACTCACAACCACATACAAAAGATGAACAAGAAATTAAAAAACTATTGCAACCCTTAAATTTACCTTCATTATCCGAAGACCAACAGACTGTACTCACAGCAGATATTACAAAGGAAGAGATTGAACATGCCATAACTAAAATTAAAAGCAAACAAATCACCCGGTCCAGATGGCTACTCATCAGAGTGGTACAAAATTTTCTGAAATGATTTAGTCTCGATTCTCTCTCAAATATTCAATGCCGCTCTAAAAGAAAGGAAAATGCCACCATCATGGAGGGAGGCCATTATCTCTGTCATTCCTAAAGAAGGAAAAGATAGAAAAGAATGCGCTTCATTTAGAGTAGACCAATTTCAGTTTTAAATCATGATTATAAGTTATATACAACAATCCTAATGGAGAGAATAAAGGAGGTTTTTTCCTCAGCTTATCCACACCGACCAGACAGGATTTATTTCACAGAGACAAACGCATGATAACATAACACGTACGTTACACATTGTCAGTCATATACGAGAACAGAAATGACCGGTCCTGCTGGTCGGTTCGGATGCAGAAAATTCCTTTGATTCTGTCAGTTGGAAGTTTTTATACAGAGTACTGGAAAGATTTGGATTCCCTAAAGAATTTGTTAATGGAATTAGTGCATTGTATGGAAATCCTACTGCCAGAATTAAAATCAATGGGTATTTGTCAGATGCAATGAAACTAGAACGAGGAACGAGACAAGGCTGTGGAATGTCGCAATTAGTTTTTGCTCTCTACATCGAGCCATTGGCTCAATGGATAAGACAAGCAGAAAATATTAAAAGCATCTTAATTGAGGATGAACAGCATAAAATCGCATTATACGCTGATGACGTTTTGGTATATCTGACGGAACCTTTAAAGGAGACATATCATGCATTTAAATCCTTCCTTTTTACATATAAATCATACAGTTGTGGTCTATATAAAGCGGAACTGCAATGCTTGGGTCTGAATTCCTCATTATTATAGCTCCACAGACCCCTTTTTTACCCCTTTTCTGATGTGCTTCTGAGCGAAACTCGTTTTGGTGCGGTCTCTTTAAATGCCAATGCGACACTTCATACCCCGCCCCCTCTTCAGGTTACAGAGGTGACACTCGGTTCTACTCCACCCTGTTCGGCCATTTTTGTAGTTTGATAGAAGAGATACGATTATTTAGCGGCGCAGAAACTTTTTATTCACACGTTATTTACAAAATGTCAACAACAGAAGACTTGTCCATCCAGCCTTACATGTTCCAGCCAGAGTCTGACCCAGTGGAGCGAGATGAAAATGAAGATAATGAACCTGCAGAACCCTAACAAGTGAGCTAACACAAGCACCGAGCTAACGCTAGCGCCAAGCTAACGTCACGAAATGCATTTTAATAGTCTTTTCAAAGACAGAAACGGCAAAATGAAATGAATAATGAAAACTTTAGACTTAAATTAAATCACGTAGGCCATATCATCAAGGATCTAGAACGAGCACACAGCGCTAACATATGAAGTCTGAAGACGGTGCAACTGCTAAACAATGACAGGGACGTCTTATCACACTTTTTAGCGTTATTTACAGCTTACCGAAGTTCTCTGTTCGTCTTCTCCAAAGATAGAAGGAATTGAACCCTCAATCAGACAAAGTCTTTCGGCAAATCCTTCTTTATACTGGCGGAGGTTGCTGAAGCAGTCATCCTTGAAGTGCTTCGCGCACACAATAATGACCTTACCCACAGATGTGGGTACATTTCCGTGAAAAATAAAACTCAACCAGGCACTTTGAAAAGGTTCTGATGCTGGGAGACGGTGTAATGAAGCGTGTGGGTTACTACATCCAACAACCCAACATTTTGACTTATCCTCTCGTAACTTCGGCATCCTGGAGCTTGGACTACAAAATAAAAGCGAGAAATAAAAATGGCGGATTGCTCGAAGTGTTGGACCTGGAGTTGATGTACTAATTTGGCAGTTCTGCTGCAAATACTGTGATGTAATAGTTCAAAAAATGTAATAGAGAATTGAAAAATCGAAACAGATTGAAAAATATGAGCAAAACAGAATATAAAGATATCTACGGAGCACCTGAAGAGACTAATTTGAACTTTTCTGTACTTCTAAACACTCTAAATATACAACAAAATGCATTTAAGGGCTAAAAAAAAGTGGATTTAGCATGATATGTCCCCTTTAAAATCATTCACTAATCTGATGGACATTCTGGAATATTTTGGACAATATGCAGGATATAAGCTCAATGTTTGAAAGACCCAAATCCATCCATCCATCCATTTTCATACCCCCTTATTCCCGTTTAACAGGGTCGCGGGGGTCTGCCGGTGCCAAGCTCCGGCTCTCATAGGGCGCTGGGCGGGGGTACACCCTGGACAGGGCGGAAAGACCCAAATATTAACATTTAATTTTGTTCCAACGAAAACAATTACAAGGAAAATTTAAAATGAAATGGGCTCAGACAATGTTAAAGGTGTGCAGTTACCTAAACAAATAACTTAAGTGGGGAAATTGAATTATGATGCGCGTTTGACACAAATTAAATTGGATATTCAGAGGTGGAATTGCAACCCATTTATTAGACATATTCAAAGAACTGAAACTGTAAAAATGAATATATTACCTAAATTTCTCTTTTTGTTCCAAGCACTCCCAATTGAAATGACCAAAAAACTATTTATTGAATGGGATCGGATGATTTCAAGATTCATATGGCAAGACGAAAAACCCCGGGTAAGGTTTAAAACCTTACAACTCTCAAAAGACAAAGGGGGCATGGCCCTACCAAATTTAAGAGATTGTTTTTACTCAGCCCAGATAAAACCACTCTTAAACTTCTGCAATAAAGACTACAACTCGAGATGGAAGGAAATAGAACTCTCATTGACAAAGGAAAAACCAATCCAGGCACTACTAGCAAATCAAGATTTAGCAAGAGTTATAGATGATATACAAAACCCCTGGATAACATGTCAGTTAAAGGTCTGGAGGGACATCAGGGAGGAACACAATCTACAGCAAAATTTCAAACTAATAGACTCCAGATTCCAAAAATGGATCGCTCAAGGAATTACAACCCTGTATTCAGTTACTGATAAGAATCACTTAATGAGCTTCCAGACCTTAAAAGATAGATATTCTGTTGAACGACAGGATCATTCTAGATATTTACAATTACGCCACTACTATGACAAGACACTCGAAAACCATCCCCTAGATTCAGAAAAACCCATATTGAAAGAATTTATAGCAGGATACAAATCAGACATGAAACGAGGAAGCAAGGTTGTATAAAGGCTTGGCAGCTAAAACATCTAATTCAACAGAATACATCAAAAACAAATGGGGAAAAAGAAGACAATGTTATTATCTCAAAGGAAGAATGGACCAACTCACTCACATGGAGAGAATTTGTTTGGAAATGCTCAGTTAGATATTTTATTACTCCAAAACAGAAATCATTCTCAGGATCAGACTGAAAATGTTGGAGACAGTGTGGGAGTCAGGACGCCAATCATCAGCACATTTTTTGGGAACGCCCGCCAACTAAGATTTTTTTGGTCACTTCTTCACAAAAAGATGGAGAGCATATTTAATGTGATGATACCTTTCAATTTTCAAACATTTCTCTTTGGAAAGGTGGACTTCTATCCAGGGAACTTCAACAAGTACTTGCTTAACATTCCTATAACAGCAGGTAAAAAGACTATAACCAGACACTGGCTGCATCCTGAAAACATAGTCAGTGACATTTATATCATGAAAAAAAATCACATTCTCCCTCAGATTACAAACAGAAAGGTTTACCCAGCTTTGGTCAAACATAAATGTGTAAACAATTTGTTGCTGAAATGTCTCTATATCTATTTGTATGTTATATGTGTGCACAGTCCTCACTTGTAAATAGTTATTAAAGTAAAAGACTCAAAAATTGGAAAAACAAGAAAAGTCAAGTCATTTTTCCTTTTTATTACTGTTTTTTTAATGTATTTAAACATGACTGTTTATGTGTAAAACGTCATTGAACCTTTCAAAAATTAAGAATTCAAAAAAATACACCAATAAATGTTATCTATCATCTAAAAAAACAAAACAAAAAAAAAAGTCAGCTAACTGTGTGTGGATGGATCCTGGCTGGTTGTCAAATGGATTGTGTTGTCATGAGTAATATCTAATGTGTGTTCTCTGCTGTTTTGGCGTACAGGCTGTGTGAGCAGTGCATGCTGGACCCTGGCTGTGGGTTCTGTTACCGGGAGAACAGCTCAGCGCTGCTCACCTCCTCCTGTGTACCAGTCAATATGGCCTCCACCGAGCACGCAGCGTGGGGCCGGTGAGTCACAGGATGTTCAAGTGCGGCACAGGTGGAGCATGTGGTTAGAAACCAGTATGAAAGGATACATCTCAAATAGAGCTCAAGTGCAATCTCACCAGTGATTAAAAAAAAAAAACACAAAAGCCAAAAGTTATTAATATCTTTGTTCTTCCAGATGCTCCAACTCCTCTTTAATGAGAGATCACACCTACTGGGCGTATAACTACTGTCCCACCTCCTACTCCTGGCTGGTTTTACTGGGTTTGGTGCTCTACTTGGCAGCATTTGCTCCTGGTAAGATATAGCAAGGACGTGAAGATGATCAAAACCCATTACTTATAAGTTAGGATCATTCCTGTTTAATATTAGTCGCTAAAAAGTAGCATTTGATGCAATGGATCAGGGGCTCATTTTTGTTCAGGGGCCAAATACGGACCAGTTGGATCTCAGGTGAGGCCACGAGATTTTAGGTGAATTAAAAATGGCTTCATTTTCTTCCTGATTTTTTGTGAAATTTAGAGTAAATTTGTGGATTTTTTTGTGAGAAATTGCAAAAAAAGAACTCAATGACAACAAAATGACTCTTAAGTTACAAATCAACAGCAAAAAATACACAAAATGAGAAAAAAAAAATATACAAAGTGATCACAGAAATACACAAAATGACCCAAAAAATGCACATAGTGACTACAATAAGACACAAAAACACACAAAATGTGAGAAAAATATACAAAAAAGCTACAAAAATAATTAAACAGATCCATTATTCTAAATGCTGAGATGATATTGTGGCCCTCGGATCAGACGACCACTTTTTTTGGCCCCCACACTGCCCTGTTAGTCAGTGAATACCAGTGAATGTCCAAACTCACTCTCTTAGATGATGCTTCTCTTTCACTCAAAACATTTTCACATAATTTAAAATGCAATTGTGGAATTTTTTGTGAGAAAATGCATGATCGGTGGAAATATTGTGGGGTTTTTTCCCCACAATTTGCATTTAAAAATGACTGCATTTATGTGATTTAAACAAAGGAAAAAAATACATGCCCCTAAAAATATTGTGGAGTTGCATTAAATTGGTGAATATGAGATATTTACAACTTGATTATTTGGTCATTTCTACAATAATTCATGTTTCCTTTCTCCTGCGGGCTGAATTGGATGCTTTAAATGGCCGGATTTGGTCCCCGGACCTTGAGTTTGACACATTAGATCAAATGTCAGGACCAATGTAGATGTGATGAACTGAAATTAAAATGTAAAAATAATGTAAAATGAGATGTTTAGTGCATGAGTTGCTCGGAATTGGAGAAAAAAAAAAATCCTGTTTATTTAATGTGGTTCAAAGCTGCCTGATGTGTGTCTGGGAACGGCACCAAACAAATGTTGGAAATCCAAACACATGTGGAGTAATTTAGACTCAGGAACAGAGAAACAGCTGGAAGGCCTGAGGAAAATAACACATGGATGAATACAAGAATGAGACACAGGTGGAAACGATGAGGCTGATGAGCTATAGTGAGCACAGATGGTCGACGTTTGCACTACATTAGTCATGTTTTTAATTGTTACTATGTCGTCTATTGAAAGGAAACGTTCATATTTTATGTCAGAGACGGACAGTTGTTCACACAATAGGGTCCATGCACTAAAATGTGATTGTGTGAAGTGAATGTTACATTATCAAAGTGTATGTTGACTTGATCTTCAAAACAGGAAATAACAAAGGTTTTTTTTTTTTTTTTTTTTTGTGTGTTTTCGTTGTTCCTGTAATTTTAAACCGACAGATTGAAATGGAGCCAGTTGCCCATATCAATTATGTTATTATTTAAAAACACTATAGACCAGACATGGGCAACTGGCGGCCCAGGGGCCACATGTGGCCCCTGGGCCCCTTGGTCTAATATTGTGTCAAAGTTGTATTTCAAGAAGTTTGAAGAAGTATGATATGCAAAGTAACACACAAATCAACAGCAAAATGCACAAAGTACACAAAAACACATAAAAAGGCACAAAGACAGACACGACAACCGCTTAAACAAACAAAATGGCTACTAAACCACAAAAAAAAACATACAGAAAAATACAGAAAAACAGCAACAAAAATAATACAGAAAATGACCCCAAAAACTCACAAATCGACAACATGAATGAAAGTGACAAAAAAAAAATACAAAATTACAAGAACACAACCACAAAAAAAAACAAAAACACACACAATGACTCCAGTAACACACAAAATGATTAAAAACTGACAAAAACAACTATTTTAAATGCTGACATGAATATTGATCATAGCCCTCGGAACAGATACAGTTACTTTTTTGTGATAGAGTTGCCCATCCCTGCTATAAACCATTTGATTGTTTGTAAACATTGTGATGTATTTTGGTGGGCGGGGCTTAGCCTGGAGGCAAACCACCATCGATATATATAAACACTAGATGACTTACCCACGCTGTTAGACAATGGGGAGCGACGTAGCAACGTGGCGGCCATCTTACCTCAGACAGCTGGCCCCACTCATTACATCAATGTCAATGGTACATGTACTATTTAAATAATTATAACTTGCTCAATTTTCAACCAATTTTCAAACGGTAAGCGGCAATTTCAACATGTACAAACATCCTATGTCATATAATAAGGTTTGTAATAAGGCAAACCGTTTTGAAATATTTCATCAAGTTAATGGTAATTTTGTTTAAGCTGATCACTCACCTTCCAACTGCTACCGTGCAGTATGTCAGAATGTCATTTGTCTGAGGTAAGATGGCCGCCGTTGAGCTACGCTGGCGAATCCCGCTTGCGCCATCTAGTGTTTATATATATCTATGCTTTAGCCAGCGGCGTTTCCTGTTTTTGCCTCCAGCCACGTCACGAGTGACGTGGGCCATTAAGTGGTCTATTGAACTGGATTTACCTCTCTTTAACTTACCAATGCACTGTATGGGCAACTGGTGGCCTGTGGGCCCCATGTGGCCCTTGTTTTATGTTGTTCGGCCCACAAAGTAAAACAAACTGACAAAGCAGCAAAATGAATCCAGAAACAAACAAAACAGTAAAGATTAGGCACGGCATTACTAAAAAAAAAAAAACATACAAATTATGTAAAACAATGAGGACAACAAAAAGGTACAAATTTACTCCAAAAACACAACTAAAATTATATAGAAAAAAACCCTGAAAAATAAAATTAAAAAATGACTCCAAACCACAATGACAACAAAATGACTCATAACTTACAAAACAACAGCAAAAATACTCAGAGTGTCCCGATGCGATATTGATATCGGATATCGGTCTGATATCAGCCAGAAAATGAATATCGGATTTTATCGGACTGAATGTAAAATATCAGATATAATATATATTGGTTTTTGGGATATATTTTTTCAATATCTTCTATTTTATTTTTTTATCTATTTTATAAATCGTAGAATATTCTTATTCTAAAAGGTTAATTATATGTATTTCATTGCTTTATAATAAATGGGTCTGTTTTTCTAATAATCAAGCATTTTCTAACATTCCACACTGGAAAATAAGTATTAAAAAGTATGTATGATGATATCGTATCGTATCGGCCAATACCCAAGGCTGTAATATCGGTATCATATCAGAATTGAAAAAGTACACAGAATGACAAAAAAAAAAAAATATATATATATATATAGTGATAACAGAAATACACAACATGGCCCAAATACATTCACATAATGACTACAATAACATGAAATGAGAGGAAAATATACAAAATAGCAACAAAAATAACTAAACAGACCCGGTATTCTAAATACTGAGGTATCAGTGAATGCTTCGACTTGCTCTGTTAGATAAAAACCTCTCTTACATACAAAGTGTTTAGTAACACTTTACTTGAAGCTTTATAAATAAGGCTGACATTATCGGTCATTAGCATTAAAAATGCTGCGTTCACACCGGATACATCACTAAATGTCCGTACGTCCAGATTACATACAAAGTAAATGGATAGATGCATCCCAGATGCACAATCTTACCAGTGCTGCAGTGCGGTCCGATCCGCACGTCAAGTGCGTTGGCCATGTGAGCGCGCTCCCGATTTTACGCATATCTGCACATTTGCAATAGTTGAAAATATTGAACTCTTGGAACTGTTTCGCCTGACAAAAGCCAATCAGAGTCTTTGATGACGTCAGGCCGTCAACACGGACACCGGTCTGTTCAACCATTCAACCATGGAGTAGAAGCTGTGTGTGACCACCTGGAGCTGTATGACAGAGCCTTTATAACCAGGACCAGACTAGGAAGCATTTGGCGTGGTGGAGAATCAGCGAGGAGGTGGTAGTAGCAGGTAAACTTCTCTCTGTAGCGCTGAGCTAGGATAGCATTAGCCGCTAATCACACCAGCTTTTTTCACTGGTGGTTTATGTTTATGAGAGGAGAAAAATGAGTGCAGCTCCTCGCTTCAGCAGGCAGTAAAACTCACCAAGTTGGATGTGTCGCTGGTGGGCGGGGCTTTGCTTCAGACGCGCATATGAAGCGAATGGAGACATTTTTTGATCCTGCGGATCCTGCGGTACGTTTCGTCCAGGGGCCGCAGAAGACGCATTCGGTGTGAACACAGCAAGGCGTCATGTCGTGCTCCAAATTATGACACCTTTTGAGCTATGTTGGCATTTTTTTGGGTTAGGTAGAGGGATCTAGTGGAGTTGTGTAGCGACAGGGCTTAGGGTAATGAACAACACTTAATGTCAGCCTTCATGACACCCTATTCATGCTAATGACAGGTGTCATGTCATAATAATGACAGTGTATAGTATGTATAAAACTTGTTACTACAGTGTTACTAAGTATTTTTGCATAATTGTACAACATTGGCTGGTTGCACTAAAATAAAAAAGTTCTGGCCCTGGTGTAACTGATCATTCACACACAGGTAAAGGTCAATATATTCCAAAAAGGTTTTTTCCTCTAAAGTATTTAAGCCACAGGAAACGCACACATCATCCTCTGATTCTCAAGAAAGGTCAAGCAGTTTTTTTTTATCCTCCATCTTATTAAAGCAGTACTTTTAGTTGAACCATCACGTGTTGTAGATGTTTTTTTTTTTTTTATCAGGGATGGGCCCGATGCCGTGGACCATCAACTCTGAGATCTACCCTCTGTGGGCTCGCAGCACTGGGAACGCCTACGCTGCTGGAGTCAACTGGACCTTTAATGTGGTGGTGTCTGTCACATTCCTCCATCTGGCTCAGTATCTCACCTACTACGGTGAGTTTATTGACCGCGTCGTATTAATAGTGAACCACTGACTGGCTGACTGGGAGTTCTCATCCCATTGTATCGATGGAGCTTGCTTACTCTACATTGATCCCATCCAGGAGGTAGTGATTGGCAGCTTTGTCTAACGGCTTCTATGAATCCTCAGTCAGTGGAGGAGCTGACCTTTGGCAAAGCTGGTTATCAATACATCACCAGTGATTGTGGAGGCATCCTGAGATGCAGTAGCTGAACAATCAATTGCAAACCCATCCATCTGCTTCATAACAGTCATTCAGCCAGAACAGAAAAAGCACATTAGGTCAGAAAATACACAAAATTGGCGTCGACTTTCCAAACTTGTGTGTTGTGAGTATAACGCGCGTGTTAGTGGAACAGGAAATGTCACGGTGCTGTGACAAGCTGAAGTGGATCCAGGAAATCTCATTACGCTGCTGTCACTCCTTGTGGAGCTCATGTTTCTGTCATGTTATGCAGTTTTCATTTTGCTGTACTGTATCTCTTAACAATGCACAATTACTCATACTTCAGACGTAAAAAACACAGCCAAACAGAGGAGGCAGGTCACATAGAATGTCTGAGACAGTTTGTCATTATTTTCCAGACTAACTGTGTTGTGCATAAATTAGTAGCAATATGTTAAAATCATGCCAAAACCTCATAAACACACAAAGCATGCTTCACTCAAGCACGACGACTCACCCAAAAAAAAAAAAAAAAACATTCTTAACAAACTAATGCATTTTGTTTTGCAAATAAGAACCATACCTATCAAATACAGCATGTTTTACACATTTATTCAATTACAAAACAACATCCGGTAACACTTTTATACATATAGGCTGTCATTACGCTGTCATTATTATGACATGACACCTGTCATTAGCATGAATAAGATGTCATGAAGGCTGTCATCAAGTATCGTTTGTTACCCTATCATCTCGAACCTTAACCCTACCTAACTTTCAATTCAAAACAGCTTTATTGGCATGAGAAAATACATAAATACAGTACATGTACACAAACACTTACATATATATATTCATGCATGCATGGGCAGACTATTTGTATATACATAAATGTAGTGGGACTGTAGGGTCTATACCCCACTAGATCCCTCAACCTACCTCAAATACATAGCTCCAAAGGTGTTATAATTTAGCAAAAGGTGTTATAATTTAGTGAACGATACTTGATGACAGCTTAATGACAGCCTTCATGACACCTCATTCATGCTAATGGAAGATTATGACAGTGTAATGTTAGCGTATGTATAGAACCTCTAGTAAAGTGTTACCCAATATCCTACTAGTACAAAACAGGACGTTTCTTAGAAAGTGCCAAAGTCACGTGACAGGGGTGAGATTGTGCCAAAAGTCACGTGACAGTTTTTCATAGATGTAAAATAGTTTTTTTGTTCTTGAAAGATATGTTTTTAGTGTTTGAAGAAACATTTCTTTGTATGTGTAAAACAGGAGTCACCAACCTTTCTGAAACAGTGAGCTACGTCACAGGTACTGTGTAGTCCGAAGGGCGACCAGTTAGAAAATAACTTTCTTAATACTACATATTCACAGTTTCACTTTAATTAGAGGCTAAGATAAGAATGAAGGTTGTTTTTTTTTTTTTTTTTATCTTAAGAATTTCATGTTTTGATAGCGATTTCGAGATGACTATTGTTGTAATTTGCGCTCTATAAATAAAGTTGGATTGAAGCACTTTATTTTTCCTAATTTGTTTTCCTTAAAGTTGATAGAAAAACCACATTGCGTTCATAAAAATACATCTGATATATATATGTCATATTATATATAACATACTGTACCACTGACCACCAGATCTTAAACACTTCCAAACATTTGTTGCAATGTTTCAGAATAAAATAAACATTACAATGTGGTTAATTTAATACTAGAATTTTGTCAGCAGTATTTAACTTTACGAAGCACTAACTACATCTCTTAAATGTAGTTATATTTGTTAGTTTGAATCCTGGAAAGTAAGTCAGGTTTTAGATGGAGCTCATTGGCCCCTCACATGGTCTATGAGGGCTACCGTCTTGGTGACTTCTGGTGTAAAACATGCTGTATTTGTTTGATAGGTACATTTCTTATTTGCAAAAGTAAATGCATTGGTTTTTGAATGATGTTTTATATGAGCAAACCACACACAATGTGTTTGTGAGTCGTTGGGTGTGAGTAAAACATGTTTTGTGTGTTTGTGAGGTGTTGGTATGGTAACTCCACACTGTCTTCTCTTGTTTGGACTTTGTAGGTGTGTTTTTCCTCTACTCCACCCTGGCCCTGTTGGGTTCTGTTTTCATCTTCGGGGTTCTGCCAGAAACCAAGAGTCGGCGACTGGAGGAGATCGAGGCATTGTTTGAAAACCAGCTGTGCTCCTGCGGGGCTTCAGATTCAGACGAGGGACGGCAAGTGGAATACATTCGAGTCAAAGGTTCAAATTACCATCTATCAGACAACGACGCGTCAGACGTGGACTAGAAAAGGGATTCAATCATTGACAACTTCCTCTGGGTGTTTTGGTTTAGCAGCTGTTGGGTGGTTTTCCTTTTTTTCTATGAGGTCTGGTGGCTAAAAACTGTATTTTGGACGACCTTTGGCTTTTGTTAGTTTTCACACCAGTCGATTCAGGAAAATGCTAATCAACCATATGGCTACTGTAAGAATGGTATGATGTGTTATTTATTGTCTGGACTGAAGGTAAACTGACACAAGATATGGTGTCAAACAGGCTTGAGTCAACAACTGCTAAATTTCCATTCATGTCAACAAATGTTCCACCTCATTTCTGGAGAAACGATCAGCCGGCGAGTGGCTAATCAGATGCTAAATCTAAGATGTGAGTGATAATGTTTGTTTTCTATCTCTGAAAAGTTCATTCTTATAGCCTGCAGTCAGGGCTTTTATTGTGAAAGTGACAGTGTTTAGCTTCCCTTGCTGACTACACAGCGACAAAGACAGTCGTCTGCTTATTTTAACAAAGCTTCTGTATTTCTTCACTGGTAAATTTAAGCCTCCGATTTTCCAAATTAAAATTTCCCAAATTTTGTTTCAGGGATTTCAAGATTACGTCCCAAGGGTGACGTTAGCCGCACTGTTAGACCAAGGGTTGGGCACCAAAACGAGGTACCAATATGGCACCGGTTCCGACGTAAACGGTAGTAACCAGACCGAATAAGAACAAACATTTTGGCAAACACCGTTGACATTCAACGTGTGACAACAAAATATGAGCTATGTCTTATACTTCAACTCAGTGTCCGCTGACTTTCTGTTTAATGTTAAGCTCATAACAAGTCGTGTAGCTTTAAAAAAAAATATTAAAAAAGAGTTTTTTTTTTTTTTTTTTTTTTTACAAAGGCTGTTAATGATTATTGACAAATAAAATCATAACAATATTCATGTCCAGTATTATATAGTTTAATATAATATTGTTTTTGTTTATATTATTTTCATATGTTTCTTGTATATATATCATTTAAGGTTATATTGTGTTCAATTTGGCCCTGAAAAAAGTTTCTTTTTTTTTTTAAAGTACCGGTTTAAGCTCCATTTAAGCACCGGAACCGTTTAAAAAATACCGTGTAGGCACCGGTATCGGGTAATACTAGGGATGTAACGATTAATCGTAAGGCAGGTAAAAATCGATTCATAGGTACCACGGTTCACATCGATGCTCTGAAAATCGAATCGCAGTACTTTTTTTAAACAGCAGAGGGCGCTATATATTAATCCTTCCAGAAGCGGACGTGACGGGCGGAATCTGCTACTATTTTCTTTCTGGCCGCCATTTACTGTTAAACATGCTCATAAATGATTCTTTACTCCTAGCACCGAAATAATATCTGTAATATTACGTGAATATCTGTAAAAGTCACGTTTTTCTATTAACTCTGTCTGCTAGCATAGCATCTCTTCTTCACTGGTGGAATAACTGCATGCCAACCGACCACTGAGTTACCAGCGCTCTCTGCTGGTCTAAACAAATATCTGACGTAAATACAGTAAAATGACTGTTTTTTTTTGTTTTTTTTAAAGTCCAATTGTTAAGGCACAAAATACATTTTCAGTTGCATTTTTAAAAAGAAAAAGAACTATTATGCAGTTTTGAATTGTTTACTATAGAACCAGAATTTAAATTAATAGGTTTCTTCTTCATTTGTATTATTCCTTTATGTATTTCATTCAAGATTTATTTTTAGTTAAATTGCATCATTTTGAATAGTTTATCAAGGGATTCTTTTGACAATGAAAAATAAAAGGAAAATAGTATAGTATTTTACCCAAAAAAATAAAGGAATATTTTTCAGTCATTTGTCAACATTCCCATTTTGTAAAATAAATCGTGAGAAAATCGTATCGTGAACCCAGTATCGTGAATCGAATCGTATCGGGAGTTGAGTGAATCGTTACATCCCTAGGTAATACCCAACCGTAGTTAGACCCTCAGTCACCCTTTTAACTGGACAAATACCATGGAAATGTGTGATACGGTTCCAAAACATTATTTGTGAAACCTTTAATTATCACCATTCAGCAAATCAACCTCACGTTTAGCACAAAATTCCTGGCAGGCGTGTGACATGAGGTGTAATGCCTCTGCCGTTACGCGTCACCAGGTAAACCGATCACTAGTTTGATTAATACACCAACAATGAACCCTGTTTTTGTACCAGTGCCTTTTTAGATTTGAATGCATTCACCGCTTGTTCATCACAACACGCTAAAAACACACCTCACTTCTGTTTCAGTCACAGGATAACATGATCACTACTTGATCCATTACACGTGGCGTACGATTTTAACGGGATTATGGGTGAAATTAGACATATTTGTCTGTTTGTCAAACATTCTAGCAGGGTTGGGGTCAGTTATAATTGCAATCGTGTAATTGATCATTAATTACACTTATGGCGTAATTGTAATTTTTTAAAAAATCTGGTGCGGTCATAATTGTAATTAAATTGTAATTGAGTTCAGATAATTCTATAAAAAATTGTCAATTATAACTTAATGCAGAACTGGGGAACCATGTTACAGTTGTACGTACTGTTCTACACATGCAGTATGTAGTTAACAATTATTAAAATGTGTTTCATATCAAGCTTCCCCATTTATTCATTTAAAATAATTCAAATCTAGGGGTACACTGACACAAAAAAGGCTCAGACGCCCAAACAAAAAATATCAAAATCTATATTTTCATTGATTAGGAAGCCTAACAAGGTGACCAATAGATAGGAAAGACATTAGATGATAGATATTTGATTTGAGTGTATTTTACAGCTGATTTAGGACCCGTTAGCATAAGAGATGCTAACAGAGAGCTAACACAAGAGGAAGGTTACATTTTATTAGGTTATTTCAGACTCAGTAATTGTGATTAATTGTAACTGAACTTTAGTAATTGAGAACATAATTGTAATCGACTTTCTGAGGATAAAAATAACTGGAATTGAATTGTAATTGGAAAAAATACTGGTAACGGTAATATTTAATTGACCCTAACCCTGATTTCTAGACATTCAGTCACCCGTCTTGCTCTGAAAAATAGCGTGTAAATGTGTGATATTGTCCCAAAACATAAATGTGAGCCTATTCTGTTTTTTTTTTTGGAATTATTAGAGAGAAATGTATAAATATAAACGGTACGATATCTTTTTCCATTTCTGTGTGTGAATTCCGTTTTTTATGTCCGTTTTCCGCGATCACTGAAAATCGGAGGCCCTATATTTCATGTATTGCTTCTACAGGAAGTAGCAGCCCCAGGAATAAGGTGGATATAGTTGACGCAAACTGCGAGCAGGACTTTCTTTGACTGAATTGTGTCCATTTTCTCTTTCTCTTCTCAAGTTTGCAACATACATTATGGAGTAATCTGGAGCCTCTTGAACAAACACAAACTAGTTGAGCTGACACTCACCCTGTTAGCATCCATGGTAACGCGAATACCTTTCTGTCCCATGATTTGGCTTGTAGCGTAGCACGCTGATGTCATTTCCTCCATATGACTGTCTTCAGCTTCAAGCCATCACCACGTGCACAGCTGGTTGCCATGGTTTCACATTTACAGATGGATCTTTGAACAAAAGCACTTTGTACTGTTGTAGCAAAAAAAAAAAGTGCATTTCTTATTACTATGGATTGTATTTATGTAATAAAAATGATAATATATATTCATATAGAGAAACCCTAAATGAAAGCATAGGATTAAATACAGCTGCTGTGAACTGGCTTAACTGGTTAAAAAAAATAGAATTAAAAAAAATAATAATAATCAAACGTATTATCGGTTGAATAAATAACGAAAAAAACCTTTTTACACGATAGCCCCATGAGAAAATCAGAGATGAGATTAAATTTGTTGAGGAAAACTGGACCCAGTGTTTAACATGCTTTTCTTTGTGGAATTTAGAAGTTAAGTTTCCACTTTTTTCCGTTAAAAAAAGTCAGAGTTTATATTAAACTGTGACTGTATCTACGATGAGTTCCAACAGCATGTGCCATGTTCTATGGCTCTTGGTTAAAGCCCAGGTGTTCTGTATTTGTGTTCTCCAGCTAAGATAAGAAATAGTCTGGTAAATCTGTAGCTGTGCAAAAACCATCATCCTTTTATGACTGGTTTTTAGGTATTCTAATGTATATGAACATGATAATAGTGCCTGTGTGTCGTGATAAGGTGCCTAATGGCCATTTTTCAGTCCCATTCCTTGTGCGTCTGCAGAGTTTTATTTATTACACATGTGCACTTTGATATTTCACATGTAATGTGGGTAAATAGGACGTTTCTCGTAAAACCATAATTTAATATTTACCCTTTGTGTGTGTGTGTTTTTTTCTCTTTCTTCTTCTTCCTCCATAGCCTTATGTACAAATGGCAAAGCATATCATTTATGTGGTTCTAGTGCAGCTGTGGACTTCAGCGTAATCTGTGTAAAGTGTTAAACTGTGTGAATACATCTTGGTATTTAAAAACAAGTGAGTTTCTGTGTCGCAAAAACTGCCTGGGAACGTAGACAACGTTGTGTAACAAAGCAAATCAGAAGCTAACAGGCTACAGCTGCTGCTGTGCTCAACAAAGTGGATTTATGCATCAGAACGTCAATAAAAACCATTGTTATTCTAAAATAGCCACCAAAGAACAATAACAGTATTTAAAGTGAAAGCCTACAGTTACAGGCTAAACCAGGGGTGTCAGACTCAGTGTAGTTCAGGGGCCCCATTTTTTTTTTTTTTTTTTGTACAAATTGAACGTTAATGTGCTCTGCTTTGCACTTTTACATGTAAATGATATATAAATGATAAAGTATGTGAGTATATTCGTCCTTGCAGGATTTCACTAAAATGTCCCTGATTTGTGGAATCATTTGAGGAAAATTTGCGGGGTTTTGGAAAGTTCCTTCAAAAAATTGAGATAAAAAATGACTGCCGTATACATCAAGATGGTGCAATTGGGCGTGGTGGTGTGGTGGGTCTCTGGCTGGAATGGGGGGGTGTTTCTGGGTGTTCTCTTCGATTGGACTGTTGTGAGACAGGTTAGTTTTACCCTATGAAGATGTTTTGTTGCAATAGTAATCCTTTCTTAGGGCGGTGTCGGCCTGGTGGGGCGTAGGGATGCCTCTTCCATTCGGGTGTGGCTTGATGCTGGTCTCGTCTTCTGATTGCCTTGGGGGTGGTCCCCGCGGTGTGCGGGCCCGCCCTCCAGGCGTCTGTGCTGGGGTTGGAGCGAGGTTGCGTGGCGCTTCGGGATGATGCTGTTTACTGGGGGTGGCGCTCACTGTTCTGGTGGTTGAGGTCACTGTCAACTGCCTGGTGGGTCTACCCTGCTATCTGCGGGTCGGTGGGTGGGTCCGGGGCGCCTGGGGGCCGACGGGGCGACTTGCAGCATCCTCTTGGTGCCCTAGGCAACTGGGGATGTGGTCGTCGTCCTTGAGCAGGCTGCTGCCGGTGCTGGGTCCTTCTGGCCTGGGGTCCCACAAAAAAAACACTTTTGTGGCTCAGGGCCCACTGGCTGCCCGTTTGGCACGGTTCTGGCGGTATGCTGGGCGTGGGCCTTGGCACCTCTGCTGGGGTCTCAGGCAGGGGCTCTCTGGGCCCTCCTTTTGTTGGGTTGGCTGTGAAAATATGGGTTGGGGGGTGGGGTGGATTTTGATGGGGGCCTTGGGGTTGGGGTTGGTGGCAGGATGCGCTGGGTTTTCGGCTCCTTGGGGCTTTCTTGGGTGTGCATGTGGTGGGCGGTGGGTGCCTCTCGGCTTGGGACCTTGGGGGAGTCTGGGGGGCTGCTCGGTTGTAAGGGGTGGCCTGGGGCTCCCTGGCCCCCACTCTTTCTGCTGGCCTGGCTGCATCTTCGGGCCCAGGCCAGAGCTTGGGTTTGCAGTCGCGGTTCTTGCACAAACATTGGTCTACAATGCACTGGCATGTCTTGGACTGTGGGATAACTCGTACTGGGCTTAACCTTAGACACATTGATCCCAAATACCTGTTTTAGGTATTACCACCCACTCCTTCTCTCTGTAAAAATGACTGCCGTCATGTGATATAAGAACTATCTACAACTGAAATAATTTTTACTTTCTCGATTGGGCCGAATTTGTTGCTCTAAAGGGCCAGATTTGGCCCCCAGGCCGTGAGTTTGACACATAGGCTAAACTATGGCGACACTTTTAAGGTTTACAGAGTCCAGCTGTCACAGGGTTGACAGGGGGTGGAACATTGTTGGTAAATTTTAATGGGAATTTTGGGAATGTTCCAAAATCCAAACTTTTCCTAGGAATTATTTATTGGAATTAAACAGAATTATTTGGAAGTAACTTTAATAAAAACTGTATCATAGAATCCATGCAAAATAATACACTTTAAACATTTCTACAGATTTTTTTGTAAACATGAAAAATGATTTTACTTTTGGCAGACAATGGTGGTTTGTAACATTTTAGTGAATTATAACATTGCCAGAGAATTGTGAATAGAGGTACAGTATAGTGAGTATTGAGTAGGTAGTTATCGTAGCATAGATTGTTCTTTGGAGCTTTTATAGCATAGAGTGGGCGTGTCTTAACTGCTCCAGGAGCTCCGCCCATAATTGTGGCAGTTTTTGAATTTCCAGCCTCGACGCAAAACCTCAGGCTTTAGTTACTTTTTAATGTTCTTGTCAATAAATTTATTTTTAACTTCCATGGAAAGTTTCCAACATTGAAAATTCTCAGAATTGTGCAACCCTAGTCACATCCCAAATGCAGTGAAGGAAAGTACTAACACTGTAGCATACTAGCCCTGTAATGTAATGTGCTATACTGAGGGATAAAAACCTCCAACGATCACGTAGCCCACATGTGTCAAACTCACGGCCCGGTGCCCAAATCCGGCCATTTAGAGCATCCAATTAGGCCCACGGGAGAAAGTAAAAATGACACAGAAAACATGAATTATTGGGTAAATGAAAGTCAACAATAGGGGCTCATAGTTTTACAGGTGCTTAGAGGTATATCGCATTTTTAATGTTGGAAAAAAAACTCAAAATTCTGACAAAATCCTTCCATTTTCCCCAAATTATTACATAATATTTCCTTTAATTAGATAGAAATTGGTCACAGAATTTAGGAAATTTAATGTGAAGATCCTGTTGGGACTGATTTCTGTCACTTCTTCCTTGAATATTGTTTTTTATGTTTAATATTTTAGGTATACGTGAAAGTGCAAACTAGGGCACAATAATGGTGAAATTACTAATTTTCCAGCATAAAATCTGTGGCCCACTTGTGGTCAAACTGCTCTGTGTATTTGGCCCCTGAACTAAATGAGTTTAACACCCCATGATGTCACCCTTTACTCTAGTGTTTAAGAGACTATATTTTTTTTTAAAATTTGCATTAAAACATCAAAACGCATCAATTATCGGAATTCAAAATGAAGTAATAGAAAGTAACAGTAATATAGTGTAGTGCTCGTTAGTGAGGGTTATAAGTCTAAATAATGTGATTTGCATCTGCAAAATCCAAATAGCTCTCTTAGTTTTTAAAAACGACCAATTATTGACGTATAAAATTAACTTCCCTTTATGGTGATGACATACTGTAACTGTAAACCTTTAAGGTTTTCCACTATTTGAGCATCTCTAAGCCTTTGTAATGAAAACAGACGAGACCAAGATATGAACGTTGACTTTATTCTATTCCTAACGCCACACAAAGCTCTGTGTACTGACAGTATTACTACACACACACACACACACACTGGATACGCTGCACACATACAGGTTGTATACTAAAAATTTGTGTCGACCAAATATTTACCGTGAGTGTTTTTGAGTCTGCACCTTGTCAAAGGGTTTAAGTGGTGTTGGAACCTCTTAACATCCAGTTGTGTTAATGCTGCACCCCCCCACCCCCCACCCCCACCCCACAGCGGGGGATGTGTAATGTGTTCTTCTTATGGTGGAATAATGGTTGCAGTTTTTTCTATGTCAATCGAATACACGTGTGTTTCTACGAAGAAGAGCAATGAAAACACTGATAAATATAAATATGAAGTGCTGTATAGTATATTTAAATATTGTTCCAAGCTGTAAATGTTTTGCTAGAGTTTATATAAATGAATATCTGAATGAAATCTAATGTATATGGAGAAATAAAAGTGAAGTGCTTACTATCAGAGTAACGTTTGAGTCCTTAGAACAAACAGTGCAGGAATTCATGCTGAATCAGACTTTTAGCTATGAACACAGAACATGTGCTTTCTTTTCTCTCTTCACTTCTTCTTCCGCTGTTTCATCAGAAGCAAGATGTCGGCGATCTCCTCAAGTGTCTCCGTCTCTGAGTGTTTGATCGTTCCACCTGCAACGAGTGAGAGATCTTTAATCACAGAGATGTTCTCTGTCATGTTCTCTAAACAGATACTTTCAAGAAACTAAGAATGTTTTTTTTTTAACCATTTTTTGCTTATTTTTACCCTTTTTCAACAACTACACTATGCTTGCCAAATTTTAATCACTTTTTCTTGCCATATTTTTGCTCCTTTTAATGCATTTTTGCTACATTACTAAGTTTCTGCCACTTCTTCATCAAATTTCTCTGCCTTTTCTGCACATTTCTCTACTTATAAACCTTTTCCACCACTTTTCCCACACATGATGACCCATTATTGCTTTATTTTGCCAATTTAACCACGTTCTTGATTTGCCATGCCTATTATTTACTAGTTTAAACAAATTGTCCCAATATTGACACTTTGAACCCTTTTTACCACTTTTTCTGTCTATTTTTTGCCACTCTAATTTGCAAATTTTAACCAATTTCTGTGGTTTTAAAAATCCCATTTCACCACCTTTTCCACAATTTTCGGTCACTTTTACCTAATTTTATTTCTGATTAAAACAATTATTTACATTTTTACACTTCCAGGATAACAGTGTAAATGTGGTTACCACAGATTCATAGAACAATAAACCATCATTTTGCTGACTTTATGGATGGCCCCCAAAAATCTCCCCCCTTTATTCCCCCTTATAGATGGTCCTGTCTCCACATGACTGTTCTTCAATGTTCATGTCTGTGTTTAACCACCTTCAGGTACAGTGGGGGTCCACCGTCTCTGGTACCTTTATTTTGAGGGTCACGGGGTGAAAAGGTTGAGAACCTTTGCTCATCCATAAAGTCAGCAAAATGATGGTCCATTGTTTATTGAATCTGTGATAACCACATTTATTTATCTGAATAATATCCAGTTATCCAGGGAATGTATTATTTGAGCTATACACTAGTCGTCTTAAAGATGTAAATCCTTGTTTTAATCAGAAAAAAATTGATTAATTAAAAAAAAGAAAAAAAAAGGTTAAAAAATGATGGTAAAAGATGGTGAAATGGGATTTTAAAAATCACAGAAATTAGTTAAATGTTGCAAATTAGAGTTGCCAAAAACAGAGAGAAAACATAGAAAATAAGGTTCAAAGTGTCAATATTGGTTTAAAAGTGGAGTAATGTAATTTAAAAAAGTATGAACAATTAGTTTAAACTGGCAAATAATGGGCATGACAAATTGTGAATGTGATTAAATTGGCAAAAGATAAGTATGAAATATGATGAAAAGAGGTTAAAAGTGACAATAATGGGTCAACATCAGGTGGGAAAAGTGGTGTAAAGAGTTTATACCTGCCGAAAGTGGAAAATGTGCAGAAAATGCATTAAAATTTAACAGAGAAGTGGCATCAATGGGAGTAATGTAGCAAAAAATGCATTAGAAGGACCAGATTATGGCAAGAAAAAGTGATTAAAATAGGTTAAAATCTGGCAAGTTTGGTGAAGTTGTAGAAAAATTGTAAAAATAAGCAAAAATGCGCTCAAATTGTCCAAAAATATTCTTACGTTCTTAAAGCTGATATCTGGAGTTTCTGAGAAACACCTCAATGTCCCACCCTAAACAGCTCCACTTCCTCCCACTGCATCTCCCAATCTACCAGAAGCCACGCCTCTACTTTTCTGCATGCGCATCGCGGAACATAACAAGGTTGTATGGGGTCACATTGATATATGTCTATGGGTCAGCTAAAATCATATTTACCTGTTTGCTGTTGTGACACGCGGCCTTGTTTCCATGCACAGTTCCATATTCACTTTGATTGACAGTCTCAAAAACAGGAAGTGGAAGCCTATTGGCTGGGCGCGATCGTTTCCATTTGTATAGGGGTCTATAGGACGAAGGAGGGACTAATATACTGTATATTAATGTATATGAATGGCCACCAGCAGCAGACCATAGTAAGAGACTAGTTAGGTATTTATTAGCATTTTAAAAGAATCATACATGAACATAGATTCCTCAGAAACTCCAGATATCAGCTTTAAAGGTCTCTGGTGACCCCCTCAGTGTCTCCTGACCCCAAGGTTGAGAACCCCTGCTTTAAAGCAATAATCCAAGCAGGAATCCATGTTGATGTTTAAAGATCACTAAGTTGCTGTGATGTGTCCATACCTGTCAGGTGTTTGTCATTATTCCTCTTCTGCAGATGGTTCGAGGCTTTGGAGCTCCTCTCTTCTCTCTCTGGGTTTAATGCTGAAGCTTCTCTGGCAGCACTCTCCTGCCCCCTGGTGGCTACAGGCTGGTCTGACAGCTCAGTGCTGGGTAGATGGTTAAACCCAGTAGAGATGGAGCCACTGTTTTCTCCAAAGCTGCACTGAGTGGAAGCATCACGAGCTCCAGCTGCTCGGCTGTGCTCTGTTTGAGTTCCAGCATCTTTTCTTTCTGTGGGTAATTCCCTCCATGTGCAAAGCTCCATCTTCTCACCAGATCTGCTTTGGATCTGTTGGTTTTGACTTTGGCAGGTTTTTTCTGTAAAGTCATCTTCATGTGTAAGCTCTGCTTCATATCTGGGCTTAGTTTGGGATTGTATAGGATTATTCTCCTGACAAATCTGACACAATTCCTCATCCTGATGCACAGAAAACAAGATCAGTCTTTAAGTTGATATAGACTATTGGAGTTCCACAGATTCATCAGTAAATATAATGGATATATTGATCAGTTTATCTGAGTTCCAGGGTTGGGGTCAATTATAATTGTATTTGCGTAATTGATCATGAATTACAATTATGACATAACTGTGTCAGAGATGACTATTGTTGTAATTTGCACTATACATTTAGGGAACACCTATTAACCATTAATCAGTTGCTTATTAGCATTAGAAACATATTGGCTCTTAGTTATACATCATTAAGTACTTATTAATGCCTTATTAAGTACTTATTAATGCCTTATTAAGTACTTATTAATGCCTTATTAAGTACTTATTAATGCCTTATTATACACTTAATAATGCCTTATTAAGTACTTATTAATGCCTTATTAAGTACTTATTAATGCCTTATTAAGTACTTATTAATGCCTTATTATACACTTAATAATGCCTTATTAAGTACTTATTAATGCCTTATTAAGTACTTATTAATGCCTTATTAAGTACTTATTAATGCCTTATTATACACTTAATAATGCCTTATTAAGTACTTATTAATGCCTTATTATACACTTATTAATGCCTTATTATACACTTAATAATGCCTTATTAAGTACTTATTAATGCCTTATTATACACTTATTAATGCCTTATTATACACTTATTAATGCCTTATTAAGTACTTATTAATGCCTTATTATACACTTAATAATGCCTTATTAAGTACTTAATAATGCCTTATTATACACTTAATAATGCCTTATTATACACTTAATGGCAGTCTCGTAGTCCAAACAGGATTAGGATTAGGGTTAACATTAACTTTAACCCTAGCATATTGAGATCGTAATTCATATACAACAACTTCATTACTTACTACTAATAAGTAATAATTCTGAGGTTATTAAGGGAAAACTCTTAGTTAATTGCTTACTGGTTGTATAATAAGGCCATGCAGAATAAGGCATTAATTAGTACTTAATAATGACTAATTAAGCGTCAATATGTAACTAATTTGCATGCTAATAAGAAACTAATTAATGGTTAATAGATGTTAATAGATTTTTCTTAATGTATTTTATAGACGATTTAAGACATGGCTCACTTATTTGTTAAAGGCTCAGTATTTGTGTAAGGGTTCCTACAGCTTTAGTTAAATTAAATTCAAGACTTTTTAGGACTTTTTATTGCCATTTTAAATAAAAATTTAAGACCAACTTCACAGAAAACGTAATTGGGGGAAAAAAACACCAAATCATTTCCAAAGGGTTTTTTCTAGTGTGTAATGCAGACGTACAACTGGCAGATCCTCAAAGTAAACACACAAAATGACAGTAAAATAAACAACAAAAAAAGAAACAGACTTAAAAAATATCAAAATCACTCCAAAAACACAAGATGACTAGAAAAATAGCCAGAAATCTATAAAACAACAAAAAATAAATAATTGTTGGCAATTTTCATTAAATTTACATTTTCCCATGTTGTTTATACATTTAAAAAAATTAAAAAAAACTAATGCTACCATTTATTATGAAAAGTGAGACTAATTACAACCATAAAATAATACTTGTGTGTTAAAAATGTAAGACTTTTGAAACATTGACTGAAGACTTTTTAATGACACTTAAGGCTTTATTTTTAGATTCATGAATGTAAAGCATTTTAAGACTTTTTAAGGATCCGCTGGAGCCATGTGTGATCGATTGTAATTAAACTTTAGTAATTGAGAACTTCCTTGATCATTGTAATGTACTTAAGGGGGAAAAACAATCATTGCAATTTTAAATGTAATTGGAAAAAAAAAAATAATGACGTCACCACAATCGTAATTGAGTTGCAATTGAACATGGATGTGAAGACGCAATTGTAATTAAAAAATGTAATGGACCCCAACCCTGGAGAGTGCACACTGCAGCCATTCTAAATGAGCAGCTTTAACAGTTTATATACAATTTTTCAGAAACTTCACTTACGTCGTCTGAATCTGCGCTAAGGTAACCTGTCACATATTCTTCTGTGGATTCAGTGCTGTGATCATTACAGGCTATACAATAAAAAGGGGGGAAAAATATCATTTTTTTATTGTAATTTCAAATATTATAGATGCTTTTTGAAAAATAAATGCTGGTGTGACTTACAAAAGCTCTTGTCCGTGCACTCAGGGAACTGTAAAACACATCAAGGAACATGAAAAAAACATTTTCTACTCTGTGCTGTATTATTATTATTATTTTATATATTATTTTATTATAGATCAGTGTTAGTGTAGGTGTAAACTCCACCATGTGGGGGCGTTAAAATACCTCCATGTCCACACACTGCTGCTCAGACTCTGTACTGAAAGTTAAACAAAGACAAATCATCTTTAAAAGTAAAAGCAACACATTCAGTCATTCCAAAGTGTTGATAACTACACAAACATACCAGGTGGAGGACGGAGTTTCACCTGTCAGATATATTTTCATGTGTGCATTTTGGGAAAGAGAATCTTTAACAAAATACAATATTAGTAAAGAAATAAAATTAAAAAAAACAAGTGGAGGTTTGAGGGCTTACATGTGGCGCTAACTTCTGGTTCACATTGGTCATTAGTGAAGCCTTTAAACACACCATCCTCAACCTGCTCTTTAGACTCTGATGGATCATTCATGAAGTCCATTGTCTCCTTTTCCTCTGAGAAGTTCTCTGCACGTCTCACACAGTCCGTAGCCTCTGTGATCCTAACATACCGTAAATATAGATGTAAGCCGTTAAGTTTGGCCTGAAATCAACATTATTATACACCGTATTCAAATTAATGGCCTTTTAAAAATGGGACTACTTTACGTTTTAGAGCCTGTGTTCATCCATCTTAAAATCACATGATTGATGATGTCACACAGCCCCAGTGCCTGTAAACATCCCATTGTTTTCTATTGGAGTCAAGCATTCAGACAATTTTTAGATCATTTAGCAGTTTTTTCTGTCAAAATGACAATTTGTGCTGCTTTTGGTTGAAGCAGAGAAGAAGAGTTCTCCTAAGCGACCTTTATTTTCCCTTAAACAGTGCACTGACATGCTCTGGTGGGTGAAGTTAGTGAGTAAATCACAGACAGTTAAAGACACACAAACCCTGAGAATAGAAGTTCTTTTGCGTGGGAGTTAAGGCTGGAATAAATGATTATTTTTTTAAACGTTTAATCTAGCGATAATTTTTTTGATGCATCGATTAATCTAACGATTAATTTTTCCAGTTCGATTTGATTTGACTCGATTCGATTATTGTGTGTGTGTTGCTGTTGCTGCTGCTGCTGACGTCACAGCGATGCCGTCCAGCGTCCAGTCACACCTGGGATAAAGGACGAGGGTTACGGGGAACAGCGACCTTCGACAAACAAGTACGTGTCTTCGCTGCCTTGCACTTTTGAAACTCGGAGGAGCCACTCGGGTTCGTTATTCTCCGGTGCCGCCATCTATGTTTTGGTCGGACGATGCATCGGCGCGCATATTTTGCGTCAACGTATTTTTTTAGTCGATGTCATCGATTACGTCAACGCGGTGATTACTCTCTAGCTTCACCCACCAGAGCGTGTCAGTGCACTGTTTAAGTAAAGGAGAACTCTTCTTCTCTGCTTCATTGTCTACTACCAAACCTCAGAGTTGGAACTGTCACCACCAATGCGAGCTCAGATTTGACTGTTTTTATCCTCTTTCGGTAACAAAAGAGGTTTACATCGACATCTTTAACTTTTCCTGATTATTTAGAGCAACCAAAAGCAGCACAAGTTTTCATTTTGACTGAAAAAGCTGCTAAATTATCTAAAAAGCCGACTGAACATTTCACTTCAATAGAAAACAAACGGATGTTTACAGGTAGTGGGGCCGTGTGACATCATCAATCGTGATTTCAAGATGGCAGAATACAGGCTTCAGTTTAAAAAAGTTAATAAAAATGAATATGATGCAAAATAATGTGTTTTGTTAGACATAGATCTTCTAATACGTACATTTCAAAGATTTTAGGCCAAACAGAAAAACAGCGAAGGTTCTCTTTAAGAAGTAACAGGAACCTTTTCAAACAGAACGTAATGTAATTCTCACTCAGGCTCTGGACTTGCAAAGAGGACTTGGGCTGCTGTGGGGGTTTGCAGCTGGAAGAGAGGAGGGTCAACACAGGACCAGGAGATGGGATCTGTCATGTCTCTGGGCTGTGAGAACAGCTGGAACTGACACAACAAAACCAGCACTGGTTATAGTGGAGCAATGATGTAGCACATTCTCCTTATTCACATGTTTAAATACAGGACGAGTGACAACTAGGATTTTCTGTCACTTTGTCATTGAATAATAGACTAAACTTGGTCACATAATGCTTAACCCTCGGAGCACCTTTGGGGACCAAAAGTGTACTTTCTGCTTATCCATTTTGTTAAAACATATCTCATTCAATTTAAAGACTAATTATAACCCCATATTTTGGATATACTGTTATCCTGACATATAACAGGAGTTTTCCCATAAACACTTAATAAATATAACCCTCTACCTTCAAAATAAAAAATGCACCTTATGTTTTGGGGGGGAAATTGCACAATTTGTGTTTTTTCACATTGAAAAAAAGGGCTAAAAATGTTTTTTTAAATCAAAAATATAATTAAAAACTTCATATTTGTGGTTAGGTCTGCAGTTGTTGAAAAGATCTGATGTATATGACATTTTGAAGACACTTTTATGAAGGGTACCATTTTGGTACCTAAGCTCAGTGTGGGTTTTTTTTTCAATAAATGCACATACCTCTAAAAGTAATAATGCCTCAAAATCAATGATCCTATCAATTATTCAGCTACTCAAGGCTGTAATAACTTCATACCAAATATTCCACTTTGCACCTTATTTTCAAAAAAAAAAAAAAAATGCATATTATGTGTTTTTTGTGTTTTTGTTAGTAAAAACAATTGTGTTTTTATGACAGAAAGGGCATAAAAACGTAAAATAAAATACAGAAATATAATTAAAGTTGCTGAAAAGATCTGATGTAAAAAAAAAAAAAGGGGAAATAATATACATGTTGACACACGTTTATGCACGGTATTAAGCTCAAAGATGGTAAAGAAGCATGTTTTTTTTATTTTCGTTGTGAATTCCTCATTTATTCATTCAGAGGTGAAATCTCTTTGTCATCTTATCTCTGTGTTAAGGAAAACATTTGCCCAAACCTTGTTTTTTTTTCAGGTCACCGCCTGCATTAGCACTGAATGATTGTGACAACATGTGCCTTCAGCAGAAAGTCCAAACAAAAGCGAGCAAACATGAACTATTGCACTTTGAAAACACTGCACGAACTCTGACAAACAGTTATTCTGTTGTATTAAACAAGAACTTTAGAGATACAACTACGAATATGGCAACTATAACTATAGCTACCATCATGTCGTCTGAAACCAAATTCCTAATATTTGAGAATTTATTTACATTTTTTAAAAACTAATACCAACAGTTTTTTTTTTTTTTTTTTAATCTTCTTTAATTATTAGTTGGTGAATTGTTCAATTGTGCATAGCCTACATTTGGTTTCTTTTATATTTTAAATTCATATTTCCTTTAGAACAAGGGTGTCAAACACTTCAATTCAGGGGCCATTTTATAACCAGTATGATCTGAGAAAAACTCAGATTTCTTTAATGCAAAAAGTTTAATAATAATATTATAATCAATACTGTGCCCTAATTCCCCCTGCACTGTGTAAACAATGTTTGTAACTTCAAACATTCTTTAAAACATCCTCAAGCATACAGAGATATCTTTTGCGTCTGGTATTTGACTTTAAGATTTGTGAAATCTGCATCATTTTCCCTAAAAATTTGTAGGAATTTCTACGTGACTAATTGTGAGAAATTGCAGAGTTAGGGGAGACAAAATGAGTTATACTCAACAATTTGTGATTTTAAGAAATTGATGCTTGAAACTTGAAAAACAAACAGAAAGATTACAAGCTTCTGCCTATATTTAACTGTAATATGTGGAACTGAACGAGTGATGAAGATTTTCATTCACAATTTCCCTCTAATTTTTTATTTAAAATAAACCCTCCTGCAGCCTGAGTTGAAACCTCTGACGAGTCCACAGGCATAATTTTCATAAACAGGATATTTAATAAGCATAAGGCTGTAACATAGGATTTTTGTGAGTTTAATAAACAAACGTCTGTACAATTCCAATACATTATAAACCACAGTTGTAATTAAATTAAAAAGTTTCTGATTTCTAAGATATATTGCAGGAAAATGCCCTTATGTTGTTGTAATGAAGTTGTAGAATTATTAGTTTTTAAAAGTAATATACTTGTATTTTTTTACCTGAGTCTGCTGTGGCGCAGATGTGTCCCAGTGTGGAGGTGAATAATGAGGCAACATCTGTATCCGACTCTGGCTTTCTGTCTTAAGATTGATTTTAAGGGGGAGTAATTCTGAAAAAAATCCAGATTCTGGGATTATTAAACAATAAACCCCAATGCTCATCTTAAATATGTATTATTTAACGGTGGACAGTCCAACCTTGGCCTGAAGAGGAAGATGAGGGGGAGGAGAAAGGAGTGTGGGGCTCAGGATTTGGTGGCAGGTAATCAGATGCACTGTTGTCTGAGAAGGTAGACTCCAGCACTGGTGAGAGCTTAGAGGGAAATACCTGTAAGTTAGCTTTAAATAGCTTTAGCTAAAGGCTGTCACATGACAAACGCAAATCTGACTCAGGGAAAAAAAAGAAGAAAAAACAGAGGAGAAAAAAAAAACAAATGCAAATCTCACAGGAATCACATGATGACCAAACCTGATGAGACTTGAATCCTTGAGGAATTACAGACTTTCTTCTTGTACTTCCTGAGCTACTTAAATAAGATAAGAAAAAAGCCGTAAACAGGAGAGTGTGGGTTCACTCGGCTCCACAAAAGGTGAAAACATACACGTCTTAACAAATATGGTTGTACCTGTAAGAAGACTCCACCAGACTGAGTTGTGATGGTGAACAGGGACTCATAGGGAGCACCAGTGGTTCATTTCTTTTAGGACGCAGTCCTCCTTTACTGCTGCCATGAATGGCTATTTTCGGCGAATCTGAAAAAGGACAAACACCCTTTGTACTTACAGTACTTATCATCATAGGCTGTATCTCACACATTTGGGTTTTTTAGGCCGGGCGACTGGACTCAAAACGCCACTCACTTTGTTCTTCTTCTTCTTCTTCTTGTGTACACTAGTTGAAATCGCTATTCCTCTGTTATTCCTGAACGGATCGGCCTGAAATTTGGTAGCTATAATCTATGGTTGTGTACGCATCGACCCTCGGAGCCCGATTTTTTATTTGGGGCCCAGGGGGGCCTCCAGAAGGAAAAAAGAACAGAAGTCGTTTTCTCATTTATTTGTGAGTCAAATATTACGACAGTTGGTGGTACCCAATCATTGGCACATACTAATATATAAATGGGGAGCATTACCTTGTATATGTCACGGGGGCCCCCGTGTTCCCCATTTTTCAAATGACTACTCCTCTGTTAGTTCTCGTTAGATCAGAATGCAGTTTGGTATGAATACTCTATGAATGAATATGATGAGATGCTCTGAACCTTTTTTTTTAAATGGGGCCAGGCGGCCCAGCCCCCATTTCCAGTAATTTCCAAATTTATGGGAACATAGTCATGTGATATATTGTTTCAAAGTGATTCAATGTCGATTACGATTATGCCTCGCACAATTCAGTTCCACCCCCCTTTTTTTTGGCAATTTCTATTAAAGTATTTTCTTCATTTATTTGTGAGTCAAATATTGTGGCGGTACCGAATCATTGACATATACCAATATATGAACGGGGCCCAATACTCCATATCTGCCACGGGGGCGCCAGGGGGCCTCATTTTTCAAATAACTACTCCTTCGTTAATGCTCATTGAATCGGGCTGTAATTGGAGATGGATATTCTATGAGCAGATGTCAAGAGCCTATCAGAGACCTTTTTCCGGTAATTTAAAAACTTATCGGAACATACGTAGTCGTGTGATATATCATTTCAAAGACAATTCAACGTAGATTACGATTTTACGTCACACAATTTCATTTTCTTTACTCGGTGGAACCGAGTCATTACACTGAATTCTCGGGAACGTGGTACGTGCTATTCGGCGCGGAGAAGTTCCGCGGGCCTGGTCGTAGTTCATTAGAATTTGTTATTAAAGGTAGGATGATAGCTTATGCGAAAACATATCAGAGGGTTTTCTAATTTAATTTTAAAGAATCTAATTTTGGAGATAAGTTAAATTAAATATAATTTTTTTGTCTCCTGAATAGATTTATTTTTGTAGTTTTTATCATTTCTGGACATCTCCCGCCTGACCCTTATAATTTTAGTTAATGTTCTAATCAAGATCATTTTCATCATCATTGTTATGATTTTTTTAAAAGCTAAAAATAAACATCAAACCCCATATTTGTTTATGCTTTCATTTGTTAATTAGCAACTCTATTTCTCAAGTAAAAAATTAATTAAACTAAATAAAAAAATGTAATTTAAAAAAAAGAAAAAAAATCAAATTAAATTTAAAAAAACTATTCAAAACAATGCAATTTAACGAAAAATAAATCTTGAATGAAATAAATAAAGGAATAATACAAATGAAGAAGAAACTTATTAATTTAAATTCTGGTTCTATAGTAAACAATGCAAAACTGCATAATAGTTATTTTTTCTTTTTAAAAGTGCAACTGAAAATGTATTTTGTGCCTTAACAATTGGACTTAAAAAAAAAAAAACAGTAATTTCACTGATTTACTTGATATTTGTTTGGACTAGCAGAGGGCGCTAGTAACCCAGTGGTCGGTTGGCATGCAGAAATTCTTGCAGTGAAGAAGAGATGCTATGCTCGCAGACAGAGCTAATGAAAAAAACGTGACTTTTACAGATATTCACGTAATATTACAGATATTCTTTCGGTGCTAAAGGGGTAAGGAATCATTTATTAGCATGTTTAAGAGTAGAATGCGGCCAGAAAGAAAGTAGTAGCAGATTCCGCCCGCAGCGTACACTGCTGAACAAGAGAAGGGATAAATATAAAAAGTACTGCGATTCAATTTTCATAGTATCGATGTCAATCTTGACATCGTGATACCCATGAATCGATTTTTAACTGCCTTACGATTAATCGTAACATCGCTATATATAAATGTTTTTAGTCAAATTAAAACACAACAGACAATCTTAAAGAACTATATTCTATACCTTTTCTTTCTCAAATATATATTTAGTTCAAATAAAATCTAGTATAAAGAGAAGAAGAAATAAAGTATAAAAATATCTGAGCAAACGCATCTTTCTGCACTAATCCTGGATACTCCATATTTGTTACACTGAGTAACAAATATGAACAAAATATTATTCTAGAACAAGAAATTGGAGTTGCCAATAATGTTGGGTTGTAAAAAATGGGGTCACGATCTAAAAAAAATAAATTTGTATTTATGAATTGTTGTTGTTGCCAACTTTACCGTTCTGAGTTTTCTTTGCAGCAATCTGGTTGACAATAAACAGAGTGACCATGTCCATGCTACCACTGCCTGTTTCAGCAGCAAAGGAACCAGGCACAGCAACACCCAAACTTTTCAGCCTCTGCAGCATTTTCTTCTTCTCAAAGAATTCCTGAAGTACAAAAACAGCTTCTTAACAATTGTCCAGTGTGAAATTGTACATTTTTTATTTGTAAAGTACAGCCATGAGGTTTTTCTGTGAGTTTATCACCTTCTGCTTTTTAGCGTCACTCCTCATTAGCAGCCGGTTCCTATATATAAAAAAACGTCATTATTAGCATAATAACGAGGTTGTTAGAAATAACTTCTCTGCTCTTACCGTGAACCTCCGACCCAATTCATTATCAACTTCCAAACAAGCAACTTTCATATCGTTTATATCAGCTAAAATATCTATTTTGTGATGAAATTCGTAATGATGCTAATGTTAGCTGCGGGGCTAACATTGCTATCTGTCCGTCATCCAATCAAAGATCATGGCTCGAGCTCATTTAGGTATTAGGTGGCTTTGAAAACCAGTTTTACGTTTTATTTAAATATAGTTTTTAAAATTCAATATGACGTTTTTTAATCTAAATTTAATAATATTAGATTTTTTTAAATGACAAATTATTTTTGGTTTATAACAATATTACAGGCCAAAGGGAGTTCTTAAAATAATAATTATTAATTTATTTTTACATATTTTAGTTTAGTAAAGTATCATAAAGCATATTATAATTATAAATGTATTATTATCATGATTATTATTATTATTAATAATAATAATAATAATAATAATAATAATAATAATTTGATAAAGACGAGAAAATGTAAAGCACTTTCTCAGGGGTTTTTTTCTCTCCCTGTACTCACATTACAGTTTACAATTTACAACAAACAACATATACCAAATAAATAAACAATACATAAATAAATAGAACAAAAAACATATGCAAAAGTCAGTCGTTCGTAAACCAATAAGTGATTTAAAGGTAAATGATGATAGATTGTGCATGAACAGAATAAGTATATTAAAGTAACTGAAGGGGGGCGATACACAATAAATAACTAATGCACTTTAAACTAAGGAAATATCTTGGCTTTTAAATCACTTTTTTATTTTTTATTTTATTGTATTTATGTATTCACTTTTTTATCACTGTTGTACAGCAGATTTAGAGGATATACGTCACAGACTGAACCAATCATCTTTCGCTGGGGGCGCGACCAATGAAAAACGACGCTTTAAAAGTCACGGAGTCAGTCAAGACAAATTATCAAAAAGAAGTACAGTGCAACCGGAAATGAAGGCGAATTCAACCCACAAGCTAAGAATTGCTCTATTCGTGAATATGTACTTGCGTTTTATTTTGAAAGTAGAACACAGGAAACGACAGTATTTCAGTCCTGCGAGCTTTACAGTGATCCAGAAACAAGCAGGATGTAGCGGTATATGCAGCACGCTCTTTCTCCACATCAATCCGACCATTAAAAAAACATTTTAGTTTCGATGTCTGCGCGGGGAGCCGGGTTTGGGGGATGGTTGTGTTAAAGACCGCATTCAGGGACGACTAAAAGCTTGGAGAAAGATGTCCACCATCCTGGATGCGGCGTCCAGGGCTCGATGGGACCGCTCTGCTGCGGTGAAGAGAGCCGTGTGTCTGGCGGCGGCTGCTTACGGTGTTAAAACGCTGTATCCCATCCTCTGTAGGCAGCTCTGGAAGAACACAGCCAGACATCAGCACCGCTCAAAGCCGGAGAATGGCTCTGTGTGTTCGGGGAAAGCCCACACAGAGGCCGGGCTCCACCACAAGTCCTCCCCCGGGGTGAATGCGGCATTTTTCCATCAGATGCTCGAACTTGGTAAAATCCTTTTCCCAAAGCTGGTGTCCAAAGAGCTGGGTTTACTGTGTGTGCACTCAGTGGCCCTCATCTCCAGGACGTTTCTCTCTATTTACGTGGCCAGCCTGGATGGAAAGATAGTGAAGACCATCGTGGAGAAGAAGCCCAGACGCTTCATCCTGCAGCTGATCAAATGGCTCCTCATCGCCATCCCAGCCACCTTCGTTAACAGCGCCATCCGCTACCTGGAGTGTAAGCTGGCCCTGGCCTTCCGCACCCGGCTGGTGGACCATGCCTACAGGACCTACTTCACCGAGCAGACCTACTACAAAGTCAGCAACATGGACGGGAGGCTGGCCAACCCTGACCAGTCCCTCACAGAAGACGTGATGATGTTCTCCCAGTCTGTTGCTCATCTGTACTCCAACCTCACCAAGCCCATCCTGGACGTGATGCTCACCTCCTACACCCTGATCCAAACAGCCAGGTCCAGGGGAGCCAACGCCTCAGGACCCACGCTGCTGGCCGGCCTGGTGGTCTTTGCCACGGCCAAAGTCCTGAGGGCCTGCTCCCCTAAGTTTGGGAAGCTGGTGGCAGAGGAGGCTCATAGGAAGGGCTACCTGAGATATGTGCACTCCAGGATCATCGCTAATGCTGAGGAGATAGCTTTCTATAGAGGACACAAGGTAAGCACACACAGCACAACTACAGTATATAGAGCAGGAGTTCTCAACCTTGGGGTAGGGATCCCATTTGGGGTCTCCGAAGCCCATAAGAAACTAAGACTATTTTTTTTTTTTTATATATATATATATAACAATTTGAGCCCATTTTTGCTTATTTTTATCCTCTTTCTTTAACTACTCCAAACTTGCCAGATTTTTTATTTTATTTTCTGTGAACTTTTTAATTATGTAGAACATTTTCCATTCAAAACAGAACAGTGAGATGTACTGCACATTAGGAGTGTGACGATATCTCGATACGGCAATATATCGCGATATTTTTCACGTGATCGATTATCGATATGCTCGCGCTAAGTATTTTTTTTATTTTTTTTATTTTATTTTTTATTTTTTTACCTAAACTGCCTTTTCACAAAAATGTGCAGGTACGTCTTCACAGAAATGTTGTCACTGTTTGTTGAAGGAACCAATATATTGTTTACTGGAATATTGCACTATAATGGTGTCACTGGTAAAAAAGACCCTATTTTTTGTTTACAGAAAGCACTATTGGAGATACTTATTCGTTTACATTGGTATGTTGACACCTATTTACAGAAATGTTGCACTAAAATAGTGTCACTGTTCATAGGACACTTTTTCAATTTATTGTCTTTCAGAGATATCAAATAAAAATTGTATTTTTTCACTTAATCTTTTTTTTCTTGTTATGTCATAGATTATCGTAGATTGATTTCTGACCAATATATCGATAATCGCAGTATCGTCATATGGTGAGATAATCGTCATCGTGAGCTTTGTATCGCGTATCGTATCATGAGGTACCCAGAGGTTCCCACCCCTATTGTACATGAAGACAAGGACAGATACAGAATGATTAAATAATAATAAATCATAATAAAAACAAGAAAGCACACACAAAAAAAATCATACATACAACAATCAAGAATAATAACAAAAATAAACATCAAAAATAACTAAATAGAGGAGGAGTCTATGGCCCATTCATTATTATCAAAATTGATTCCCAAATTTTTCTAACATTAATTGTAATCTTTTCCTGGTGCATAAGTTGATGATTTTGTGTCTCCATTGTATTCTACTGGGGGGTTTGTGGGTTCATCCATGAAGCTGTGATCGTCTTTTTTGCCACCAAGAGCGTCTCTTTCAGCAAGAAGTTGCAGTCTTTATCTAACATATAAAGAGCTGGAACAAAAGGAGGTTTAATACCGACTAGTTTCTCTATCTCCTTTTCTATACCTCTCCAGAACTCTACTATCTTGGGGCAATCCCAAAATATATGAGTAAAATCCCCACCGCTCCACAGTTCCTCCAGCATAGATTAGATGTTATTATATTTTGCTGTGATACCTGGAGTAAGAAAAAAGCACATCTTTAACTTCCAGTCGAACTCCCTCCATGATGGACTATTTGTTAGTTTATGTCCTGAAGCAAAAGTGTCCTCCCAATCCTCGTTCGTTATTGTAATTTTTGTTAAATTCCCATTTTTGTTTGACGTCAATATCGTTTCCAGTTCATTCTTTTTCTAGTGCTTTATAAATCTTTGAAATCAGCCCCTTTTTTGCCTGCGTATCCTCTGTACACAACATGAATAATTCTTCTACCCTGGTTGGTTTTTGCCACTGCTTATGTTTGTGGAGATAATGTCTCTATTGCAAATATTTGTAAAAGTCACTGTTTGGTAAATTGAATTCCTGTTTGAGTTGTTCAAATGATTTTTAGATTTGTCCCTTAAAGACTTGTGCAATGAATATCAACCTCTTTCTTGTCTATCCTACCTGGTACAAAATCTGGATTTTTAGCAATTTTAGTCGCTTTTGCAGACTGAATTTCATATATGTAATTCTTTTTGGAAGACTGACCATATTTTTATTGTTTCTTTAATCCATTCATTCTGAATCCTTAGCGTTTTGTGGTCTGATCAAGAAGGGTATTGATCCTAACTCCATCGTTAGGCTTGCCCGTTGCTCCATTTCCACCCATATTGTATCTTTGTCCTTAGTTATCCATAATATAAGGGCTGTAAATTGTGCTGTGCGCCCAAGAAATAATTCCTTAGATTTGGTAGATTTAATCCTCCCTTGTTCTTTGGAAGCAACAGTGTCTTGTATTTAATCCTCACTTTTTTGTTTTGCCATAAAAACCTTGATTAATATTTGTCTCATATTCTAAAGGTGGATTTGGAGATGTTAATTGGAAGTGATTGAAAAAAAGGAACAGTAGTTTTCTTGGCTGGATGTTCATCCTAATTGTTTCCACCTCCACCCTTCTACCAAGTAGAAGTAATTTCTTTCATTAATTTACCATAATTTGCATCATATATCTTTGAGATTTGAGTAATAAAATTTAAGAAATGCACCACAATGTATTCTGAATATGAGAGTATGAACAACTGAGTCACAATGTTGTTAAATTATCAGATTAACAACGTGGAACAATTTAAGATGATCAGAGGTTCGTTCAAATCTAGCAAAAGAACAAACCTGGTGAGGCAGTGGTGTGCTCTGCCCCCTCAGCCACAGGACTGTGGAACCATGCCCAGTGTCTTTGACTGGGTGTCAGTGTTAGCCTTAACCTGGACTGGTGCCCTCTCCACAGCAGACATGGGTAACTGGCAACCCACAGCCTAATTCTGTGTGGCCCCCAAAGTAAAATGCCCAAATCACAGAAAAACACACAAAACGACATTAATAACAAACTGAATGAGAGAAAATATACAAATTGACTACGAAAATACAGGTGAGAGCACTCAGAGAGAGCATGGTGCATGATCATTCACACTTTCTCTCACGTGGCTGTGTGGTTGAATGCTTAAAAATGAAAATGAAACGGAAGTTATGAGCATAGCATGTATTGTGCAAAGTCACCACCACCACAAAGAGCTGAACATAGGGATTCATTGATCTTCCAAAGCAGGATATTGATCCGGATCATCCCTAAAATTCATCAAAATCCATCCTTTAGGTTTTGAGTTGGACTGTTTTCAGACGCACAAAAATAAAATAACATAAAGCCAGCCAAAATATAACCTATTGGCGGAGCAAAAAATGAGAGAGCAAATGTACACAAAAAGTATATCAAATGATGACAATTTCACACAAAGTCACCCGTCTCTGCTCTATGTTATATTGTGCTTTGTGCCCTGAATAATCTAATATAGATAATTGCTGACTCTGTTACTGCATGATGGATTATGTTCTGCACTGCAGGTGGAAATGTGTCAGCTTCAGAAGTGCTACCGGGCCCTGGCTGACCAGATGAACCTCATCCTGTCCAAGCGTCTGTGGTACATCATGGTGGAGCAGTTCCTCATGAAGTACGTGTGGAGTGGGAGTGGCCTCGTCATGGTGGCCGTGCCCATTATCACAGCCACAGGTTTCGCTGACAATGGTAGGAAACCCATTAAGTACTCAGCTCATTGTCCTCAGACAGAAACCGTTAAGCTAGCAGCTCGTGCCAATGTATCGTCTACCAAACGGTGGGTGACATCAGACACTGCTCTGATGATGCCTCTGAGGCACTTTGGGTGCTAACTTGGGTATTCATGGAATAACTAAATTGTTTGTCCACCTGTTGGGTGATTTTCGATGATTGCCTGTCCAAATGACAAAGTACGCAAAAGAGGGGGTGTCCGCCCGTTTTAACGAGGGTTTGGCACTTGTTATGGTGTTCAACATGGAGACTTTAGGCACAGTGACGTTCTGTAGATGTTATTGGAAGAGGTGAATAAAGTTGTTCATGAATTATAGCCAACACATGTGAATACAAACAGGAGAAATGCAATATAGCAGGCTATTTGTGAGAAAGTGAACAATGTTGGGAAACCAAGAAGAACAGCAGATGAAGTCAAGATATAATGCTGCGTTCACACCGGATGCGTCACAAAATGTCCGTACGTCCAGATTACATACAAAGTCAATGGATAGATGTGTCCCAGATGCAAAATCTATCCGGTGCGGCGGTGCCCTCTGATCCGCACGTCAAGAACGTTGGCCATGTGAGCGCGCTCCCGATTTTACGCACATTTGCAAGAGTTGAAAATATTGAACTCCTGCGACTGTTTCGCATGACGAAAGCCAATCAGAGTCTTTGTTGGCAATGATGTCAGGCCGTCAACATGGACACCGCTCTGTTCACCCATTCACCCATGGAGTAGAAGCTGTGTGTGACCACCTGGAGCTGAATGACACAGCCTTTATAAGCGGGACCGGACTAGGAAGGATTTGGCGTGGAGGAGAATCAGCGAGGAGGTGGTAGTAGCAGGTAAAAGTTCTCTCTGGGCTAGGATAGCATTAGCCGCTAATCACACCGGCTTTTTTCACTGGTGGTTTATGTTTATGAGAGGAGAAAAAGGAGTGCAGCTCCTCGCTTCAGCAGGCAGTGAAACTCACCGAGTTGGATGTGTCGCAGGTGGGCGGGGCCTCACCTCAGACACGCATATCGAGTGAATGGGGACATTTTTTGATTCTGCGGCACATGCGAAAGAAGAACAAAGAAAAAGTCCACTGGTCCACTGTGTTATTCTGAAGTCCACAGTCAACGCAGCCATCGACCAGGACATTTTAGAGCACGTCATGCTTCCTTCTGCTGACCAGCTTTATGGAGATGCTGATTTCATTTTCCAGCAGGACTTGGCACCTGCCCACACTGCCAAAGGTACCAAAAGCTGGCTCAATGACCATGACTGTTCTTGATTAGCCAGCAAACTGGTCTGACCTGAACTCTATAGAGAATCTATGGGTTATTGTCCAGAGGAAGGTGAGAGACACCAGACCCAACAATGCAGATGACCTGAAGGCTGCTATCAAAGCAACCTGGGCTTCCATAACACCTGAGCAGTGCCACAGGTTGATCACCTCCATGCCACGCCACATTGATGCACTAATTCATGCAAAAGGAGGCCCAACTAAGTATCGAGTGCATAGAAATGAGCATACTTTTCAGAAGCCTTACATTTTTGTTTAAAATATCCTTTTTTATTGATGTAATATTCACATTTTCCAAGACACTGAATTTTGGCTTTTTATTATCTATAAGCCATAATCATCAAAATTTCAAGAAGTAAAGGCATGAAATGTTTCACTCTGTGTCATGAGCATATATCATATATGGGGTTGATTTTCTGAAATGTGTGACAAAAAATATTAAACATTTTCATAATGTATTTGCATCTCCTTCTGCCATAATTTTGAGGCAGTGTGGCAGAAACGCCCAGATAAATGAATAAATTAACTTTATTTAAAAATATAGGAAAACAAAGTTTAAAAAAAAAAAATCATACACAATTTTGAAAAAGTAGTAGGGTAAGGTATACTTTTTTTTTTTTACACCCTTTAGTTTATCTCATCATTGCTAAAATTATACATACACCAATATCCATATAAATATATATTGCACCTATACTACATAAATGTCCATATAAATGTATAATATTGGATGTATATAATGTACTTAAATATCCATTTAGATAAAAGTACATACTACTTTATAAATATACATATATCCACATTATATGAATATCCATGTATGGTATATAAATGATTATATGATATATAAAGGATTACATATTCCTTTGAAGCAAATATGCAAAACAGAATTCTTGTTGTATGACAGAGGCAATCCTCGGTGTGCTCAGCTCTGCAACATGTGTTTGCGTGTTTAAAAATCCCATGTGTGTAAAAAACCTAATTCTCGCTTTTCAATGAAAACATCCGTACTCTCACTAGTTACTAATGCAAGACCAGGTTTACTCAGTTCCCACGTGTATTCTGTCCTTCCTTTAGAAACAGCAGACGGACACACACATGTGATGGTGAGTGAGAGGACGGAGGCCTTCACCACAGCTAGAAACCTCTTGGCTTCAGGCGCTGACGCAATCGAGAGGATCATGTCGTCCTACAAAGAGGTGCAGATTCATTTCTTTCTATTCTGTAACGTTTTTTAAACACAGCTTTAACATTTCCATGTATATTATTATATTACAGTACATGTCAATCGCAAGGTTTCTTTAATATATATTTTTTAAAAGAATTTGGATAATAGTTAATGTTATCATGCAATGGGATTGTAATAGTTTATCAACATGTAGAAAATGGCTCCAATAAGGGAAAAAACAATACATGTACCGGTATATGTTGTGATAGTAGGGCCGGGACAACGCGTCGGCGCAAAATGTGCACGCAGATGCCTCGTCCGACCAAAACAAAGATGGCGGCGTCGGTGAATAACTAGTGCGAGTAGCTCCTCTGAGGTTCAAAAGTGAAAAGCAGTGAAGACATGCACTCGTTCGTCGAAGGTAGCTGTTCCCCGTAACCCTCGTCCTTTATCCTGGGTGTGACCGGATGGATATCAGCAGCAGCCGCACGCGCGCACTATTGGAGTTTTTTCTTTGCATTTTGACCTTTTATTTTTCCCTTAAACTTCCTAAAGGACAACACACACACACATTTTTTTTCAGTTTAGATATGTAAATCAACATGTATAAATTACTTTTAGTCAATTAATGGGGAGATAATCGAATCGAACCAAATTGAGCTGGAAAAATGAATTATTTGATTGTTTGAATCAATGCATCGAAAAAATAATCGCTCGATTATTTGTTTAAAATAATTATCTTTTATCCCAGCCCTATGTGATAGTAAGTATGTTGGCAACTTAGCAGGTGATTTGCTTGTCCTCCTGCAGCTTTGGATGTTTGTATATTTAAATTTTTTTTTATTTCCTCCTTTATTTGCTCTTGTAGAGCCTTGAAGCACAGTGGTTGTCATGGTAACAACAGACTGTTTGCCTGTTTCTTTCTGTAGCTCAACCAGCTGACATTTAGTGGTCAGACGTGGCTAAACAGATGGAGGAGGACTGACTGGAATCTATTCTTTTTTTTTTTTACTTTAAACACAATCGTGGGGAAGTAGTTTTTATGTTGAAATAAGCCACAAAAAAAAAAATTGTGTTTTAACCCCTCAAATACTACGGACTGTTCCTACTGTTTAAGGTTTTAGGTGCAGCTGTTTGTACTTGTGTTCATGAGCCTGCTGCTTCCTCCGTGACTGTGAATGAGGAATATTGGTTTGCATCTGTGGTTAACAGGGGAAACTTACATTACCCTGACGGGTTGATAGCGTGTCAAACCTCAGTGAATCACACAGCAGCATGTTGTTGCACTTCCTAAGACGATCTGGCACATGTGGTGAGGTGCGGTGCAGTGCAGCAAGCCTGTGCATGCCATAGAAATGCATGTGAGTTTTCTCCACTGACAGCAGAGAGGAAGAACATTCCTGACTAATCACAGCTCTACACTCTCTGCCTTTGAACATAACATTGTTTACTGTTACTTACCTGTATAAAGTTAGCAGTGACACAACTGGGGGTACTTTCTTCCTCATATTTATTTTTAAGATGACCTATTTCTATGAATAGATCATCTATTTCTGGTTTCAAACATGATAGCTGTAGCTGTGGTTAAACATTTAATCGGGACCAAGTTGAGAATACTGAATTAAAGTCTCAGTAAAGCCTACTTAAAACCTAAGGATGGATTCTTTGCATAAGCAACAAATAAAACAACTGATTGGTGATTTTGCATCAAAAATCACATGAATGTGTATCAAATTATAGCGGCTGCGCAGCAAGGGTCGGGGCCAGGCGATTTTAGGCTAAACAAGAATCTTTTAGTGTGTAAAGGCAATTTGGCTTCATAAGTGAAAAAAAAAAATGCAACTTTTGCATTGACTCCAAATGTTCACAATTCATGTTAGAGTGAAATTCACAATGCTGTAAAAAAATAGAATTATGATATTTTTCTGACATCATCTACAATGACTACAGTTATGAAAATTATATGACATTTAATAACATTGATAATTCATTTAGCAAGAATTAGCAATATGTTTACATCGCCATTTATGGTCAAACATTTTGATGCACTGTAAGCAAATATTTGTAGATCGTTTGTGTAGGTGTCAATTGAGCAACAAAAAAAAAAGAGATAAGTTTAATAAGTTTTATTTTTTGGGGAAAAAAAAACCAGAGTGATTGACTTCATAATTTGCATTAGGTTTAAGTGTCCAAAAGTTTCTTCAGTATTGGGGCTACTTTTCAATTTTCAAACATTTGATATTTAGAGGCTTGCTGTACTGCCATGTTTAGGACGATTGGCCTGTTTTTGCAGCTGAATCAATCTGGCAAGAGACTGGACCTTTGTGCAAAATATGGTGATTGTTTTCACACGTGGGAAGTCAGAAGAAGAAAAAGAACATGAAGGATAACTATAGTTCCCTGACCTTTGAGACAACTGGCACTAAACCCAAGCTATTTGATCACTGCGGGCACAAAAACACTCAACCTCAATCCAAAGTCTGTTTTTCTTTAATAGTTTAAGTGACATTTCAAATGGCATATTTTATTATCCCCGCCACAAAAATGTGGAAGGGGGATGTAGGTTTGAGCTCTGTCTGAGTTAAAGGAGACAGCTTTTCTCAGAGACTGTTAAAGATAGGATATAACCAAATTCAGTTTGTGGCTTCAGGGTATCAATACCTTGATGGAGTTCGAAAATAAGAGGCGTGCAATAATTATTTCCGGAGTTATTGCCCTTGTTCTGTTTTTTTTTAAATACTTTGTTTGAGGTGTCTTCAAAGGGGACAGCTTTTCTCAGAAACTGTTTAAGATACGATAACCAAATTTGGTGTGTGGCTTCAGGGCATCAATACCTTGATGGAGTTTGAAAATGAGAAGTGCGCAATTATTATTTCCAGAGTTATTGCCCTTGTGCCATTTTTTTTCTCCTCTTTTCGAGGTATCTTCAAAGGGGACAGCTTTTCTTAGAAAACGTTTGAGATAGTTAGTAATTTTATATTCTGATGTGATAATATTTTCTTATGTATACATCTAAGTTAGATTTATACATTTAGGAAAAGGTTGTGAGTTATAATGAGAACCAATCTGGCGGAGGATCTTGATGACTGTCTTTTTGTTATATTTTGTTTGAGTTTTTTCTCACACGAGTGTAGTCTTGCATGATGTGATGTTTTGAATAATACTAATAATCAATAGATACAACAGGCCAGACAAAGGTTCCACTTTGATTAATGGTCCACCACACTGTCACACATCGGCTCTTCATAAGGATTTCTTTGAATGCCACTTAATACACAGTAGGTCAGCCAGCAGCGACGCTCTGTGTGTGTCTCTCAGGGCTTAGCCTAGCCGTGAATAATCCTCCATCTGCTGACCTCTCATCTCTGCACTTCAGCTTTCCTCTCACTTTCTCTCCGTCCTTCCACAGCTCTTAGAGCCGTTCCTTCAACATTGTTTGGACACACTCGAAGAGAACAGACCCAGAAGCTTTTCATAATGTGCAACATGCACAGTGCACTTTTGCTGAAGTGCCTTATTTGGCACAGAGACAGTTTGACACTTGAGTCATCATACTGCAACAGTAGGCAACCAGTGCTTGGACCAGTGATTCCCAACCTGTTCGGAGAGCTTATGATATATTTGAGACCAGTGGTTTGGAATAAAATCAGCAAGAGCCAAAAGGGCACAAAAATGAATCTTTTATATAATAGAGAAGTAAATATTAATACAAAAGTTATTGAATGTATTTGCAAATATAAATGTTGATGATTGAACCCTCCTGTTATCTTCAAATATCACTAACACATTTTACCCTTGGGGCTAATCTGACCCCAAGGATATTTGCAGATTTTCAGAAAATTGTTGACCAAGTTTTTGTGTCAGGCACTTTGTTTATTTTGAATACATAAATAAGCCCTTGACCTTTTCTCTTGCGCCACCATCAGGCCAAACTTTTAAATTAAAATACATTTATCTTGAGTAGTTTACATCCAAATTTTTTACATTTATTGACAACATTAATGACCACATGAGTATGCACCCTATTGGTTGTGATGATGATATGACCTTTCCTGTAGCGCCGCCATCAGGTCAAACTTTCAGTTTTAGAGTTAGTGGATCTTGAGAATCTTTGATCCCAATCTTTTCTAATTTTTGGGTGCACATTCATGGCTTTTACAGAATGTGTCATATTGATTGATGTTGGGAACCCTCCTTTCCTCTCATAAATATACTTATTTACTTATTTTTATGTAACATATTTGGGGTCATTCACTATAAAGGCAAGGCAAGACAAATTTATTTGTATAGCACACTTTATACACAAGGCAACTCAATGTGCTTTACATGATCAAAAAGTATAAAGTCCTCTATGTCACTTTCACTGTGAAAGAGCTGTTCCATGTCATGTATCAACTCAAAAGTATTCACTCTGCACCTGCAGGTGTAGGGATGTAATGTCACACATGGGTCACACACAGACGGACAAGTTTTACACAGCTCAAATTGACCCCAGAGGAACGCCAATGCATGCAATATGCATTAAAAAAATATATTATCATGATGATTTTATGTTAAATCACTTGTACCCATCAAATTAGGAAAAGTCATGAAATATGAAGCAAAAAAAAAAAGTCCACTATTCTTTTTTGAATGATGATTATTGAATGGGGTTACATTGACCCCAAGGATAATAGGAGGGTTAATGTTAGATAGAAGTTCCCCAGGAGAAATAAACTTGTGTATGAGATTCAGTAAAGTCTGCACTCACAGCAGGAAGGCCTCCAGGTCTCTGTGTCTGTCGTTCTTTCAAAAATATGTTTGTTTTAATCAATCAAGCTGTGTCAACATTCTGCATTGTCCCTCTCTGCAGGGTTCGATTGCATCTAAGCACACATTTGGCTTTTGTTTTTCTCTCTCTAGTCTGATGAATTACAGTTTTTATATTGCATTGTGTTGAGGGTTTATTAGTGAGAAATTGAATGCATAACATTGTTTTTAGGCCACTCACGTTTTCTTGTTGTTGTTGTTGTTGTTGTTGTTGTGTATACTAGTTAAAATCACTACTCCTCTGTTATTCGTGAAAGGATCGGGCTGAAATGTGGTAGGTATAATCTATAGATGTGTACGCATCGACGCTTGGAGCCTGATTTTTGATTTGGGGCCCAGCGCCAAAAAAAACAAAACAAAAGTTGATTTTCTTATTTATTTGAGAGTCAAATATTACGACGGTTGGTGGTACCAAATCATTGGCACATACTAATACAGTATATAAACAGGGTCTATTACCCCGTACGTGTCATGGGGTGCCAGGGGGTCCCCTGGGGCCCCATTTTTCAAATGACTACTCCATTAGTTCTCGTTAAATTGGAATGCAGTTTGGTATGAATACTCTATGAATGAATATGATGAGACGCTCGGAGCACCTTTTTGGGAAATGGGGCCCGGGGGCACACCCCCTTTTTCAGTAATTTCTAAATTTATCGGAACATAGCTGACAGGCAGTTCAACGTAGATTACGATTATGCCTCGCACAATGTCATTTGTTTTACTCGGTGGAACCGAATCATTTCACTGAATTCTCGGGAACATGGTACGTGCTATTCAGCGTGGAGACGCCCTGCGGGCCCAGCCATAGTTCATCAGAACCTGTTAAATAATGTTCAACTTTTTTAATTTCAACATTTCTTCAGCATTTCTTCATGCAGCATTTAGCATACAGTATGTGTTCTCACATGCTGTTTTCTTCAGAGAATGTGTTTTATTTAGACCATAAAACTATCTGACGTGTGTACGTGTGTGTGTGTTTTGTGGCAGGTGACAGAGCTAGCAGGCTACACTGCCAGAGTCCACAACATGTTTGTGGTGTTCGAGGATGTGCAGAAAGGCATTTACAAACGATCGTCTTTATCAACCACAGCAGGACCAGAGAAGAAGAGCAAGCCTGAGATGCACATCGATGGCCCTCTGGAGATAAAGGGTTGGTTCACTTCAACCAGTTTTGTGGTTCAATTTTGTCCGCCCCCCCCCCCCAAAAAAAATTGTAATGCAAGAAGTTGGAAACAATATGAAGCCTAACATATTACATGGATTAACTCGTACAAACACACACCAAACGGCAGTGAAAAGCAGAAAAATTCCACAAAGTAACAACAAAAACACACTTAAAGATTCCAAAAATACACAAAATGACTTGTAAAAAACACAAAAGGATTACAAGGACACACAAAACAACAATGCCTATACAAAATGACTCCGAAGAAACAAAAAATGTCAACGCAATTTCAGAAAATTACATAAAATATCATAAAATACCACATTAGAAATTCCCAAAATGACAAAAAAAACACACAAAATGCCTTTGGCTGCATGTCCTATCTAAAATGAAAAATAGATTGGGTGGTAGAGACTGGTTTATGGTTTTAACCCTGTAATTCCTGCTCAGTATGTATTAACCACACCATATCTACACTGATGTGAGACTAATTCCTCATTATTGCTCCACAGTGCTCATGTTTCCCTCTCGTTTTCCTCGCAGGTGAAGTGATCGACGTGGATAACGGCATCGTGTGCGAGAACGTTCCCATAATCACTCCAAACGGAGATGTCGTCGTGTCCTGCCTCAACTTTAGGGTAACATACGAATAATGTCCAGCACACACATACTGTATGTACATTTGTTAAAGCTGCTGGAGACAGTCATTTTTTTTTTATCTGATAAAGACGTACTGTAGGCGTTATAGATCAATAAATTGAACATCATTTGTCTGCAGGACTCCACATCCCACAATGCAATGCGCAAAACAATGTCAACCAGAGTGTTTACAGTGGAGATCTTAACAAACTTAAGCGCGAATTTAAACTTTTTTCATCTTTTTCAAGCAAATTATTTGATAAGAAACTACCTAATAAAAAAATATCTGATAATTAATTACCTGATAAAAAAAATATCTGATAGTTAATTACCTGATAAAAAATATCTGATAGTTAATAACATGATAAAAAAAATCTTATAATTAATTACCTGATAAAAAACTATCTGATAATTAATTACCTGATCAAAAATTATCTGATAATTAATTACCTGATCAAAAAATATCTGATAATTAAGTACCTGATAAAAAATATCTGATAAAATATTATCTGATAAAAAAAACTACCTGGTAAAAGAATCTTAACAGTGTACCAGTGCACATGCCTTTCAATTGTCTCTTCCTGTATCCATGTGTTTTACTGTATGTTTGATGCTGATGATAGGCTGATATCATCCTCTCTGTGCTCAGTAGAAGCTCACAGCTCAACTGCAGATTTACTTCCGGATGGTCGGCTTTGCTGTGCAGCCGTTATTGATCACTGTCTGTTTTCCAGGTGGAAGAGGGCATGCACTTATTGATCACGGGGCCCAACGGCTGTGGGAAGAGCTCTCTGTTCAGGATCCTCAGTGGCTTGTGGCCCGTGTACGGCGGCAGGCTGCACAAACCTTCCCCTGAACACATGTTCTACATCCCTCAGAGGTCAGTCTCATCACCACATTATCATACACACTTTGGAAGTTTGGCCTAAACCGGAGGTCAGGTCAGGAAAGTAGTCACACTCAGAACTTACACAGGGGCAGGGTTGGGGTCAATTATAACTCAATTATGATTACGTTGACCAGCATTTTTTTTTCAATTAAAATTGTCATTATTGGCCATCCATGAAAAAGCTACTTACCCTCCCACTTTTCTATAGCAATACATAATTCCTACGGGCACTGCACTTGTATTGAAAATTACAATATCGCCTATATCGACGTGTTTTTTAATCTTATTTTATATTAAAATTAGTGATTGACCGATTGAATCAGCCGATCTTTGCGTGTTTTATGTGGATCGGCATCGGCCGATGCGCGCGCTGCCGATCCACTTTATTAACAGAGCGACTGCTTCAGGCTGCTCTGTGTTGCTGCAGACAGAGGCTGCATAGCCCCTCCCCCCACTAGCAGAGCGTGAAGGAAGCACTTCAATCCCAACGGCAGGTTTTAAACTTTCAAAGCATCTTTTAACTGTTTAACTCAGCGTTGTTCCGTGGTTCCATTTTGTGTCGCACTTGTAGTTAACGAGCAGCTGGCTGGCTGGCTGGCTGGAGTGTGTGTGTGTGTGTGTGTGTGTGTGTGTGTGTGTGTGTGTGTGTGTGTGTGTGTGTGTGTGTGTGTGTGTGTGTGTGTGTGTGTGTGTGTGTGTGTGTGTGTGTGTGTGTGTGTGTGTGTGTGTGTGTGTGTGTGTGTGTGTGTGTGTGTGTGTGTGTGTGTGTGTGTGTGTGTGTGTGTGTGTGTGTGTGTGTGTGTGTGTGTGTGTGTGTGTGTGTGTGTGTGTGTGTGTGTGTGTGTGTGTGTGTGTGTGTGTGTGTGTGTGTGTGTGTGTGTGTGTGTGTGTGTGTGTGTGTGTGTGTGTGTGCGTGCGTGCGTGCGTGCGTGCGTGCGTGCGTGCGTGCGTGCGTGCGTGCGTGCGCGTGCGTGCGTGCGCGTGTGTCTGTTAATTTATGTTCTGGGGTTATGTTGGAATGGACTATTATTCATGGTTTCTTTTGTGTTTAATACTATAATTATATATATTTATACTCCATAATCCTGTTGATAAAATATATCTTCAGTCAGGCCAACTTTTGTCAAAGCTATTTTCAGGACAAGGATGAACAGTTCTCTTTAATAATATTTCATGAGATGTCTCACTCTGGTTTTTACTTGTTCTTATTCTACATCACCTGTTTTTATAAGTTGTTCAATATTTTTTACTTGGTGTCATTCAACCTCACCTTTGTTAACTCATTCAGTGCCAGCCAATTTCAGATGTTTTACCCCCCCTCAGTGCCAGCCATTTTTTGAGCATTTTGACTGATTTTAAAGACCCACAGAATATTTTCTACTATGACTATCTGAAATCTGAAGATTGAAGCCTCTACTTTCATCAAAAAAAAAGAATTTGTTTCTGGCTCGTTTCGTTCTTTTGTAATCAGCCGTTAAATAGAGCAAGTTTTACACAAATCTTCAGTTTCAGGGCAAAAAGCTGAGAAAACAGCCTTTTTGTAAAAAAAAAAAAAAACCCTGTCAGTGACTTTAAAGCTTTTTTTTTTTTTGCTTTAGTGACAACTCTAACATCTGAACATTGATTCCTTATATAAAACAAAAAAAAAATACTGAGACTGGGATTTTGATTGTAAAATTATTATTATTTATTTATCTGGGTCAGAGTTGAATAGATTTCTTACTGTATTTTGGTGTTCCTCCAAGTTTCTCTCCCGTCAGTCTGCACACACGCATCTTCCTCTTCCTCCCGGACATGCAGAGTGTCACTGCGTTCCCCGTTTTTTTTATTGTTTTATCTCACCGTCGCCACATTATCCATGAGTTCCACACCTGCTCTGGTCGAGTGTGCGCTGCTGGGAACGTCAACTCTGTACGTAGCGCAATTTTCTGTCTCATAAACACCTTTCCTCCTCTCCCTCTTAACTCTGCTGAGCACAGATGATCTCTCATCCAAAGGTGCGCTGCTACCTCCTACACAGGCTGGGTGTATTTTGTACCCCGCCTCCTCCTCCCGACACGCAGAGATGACCCGTTTGGTTTTATCTCACCATCGCAACATTATCAATAATATACTCAGGTCCACACATGTTCTGTGTTAGTATGTGGAGCTGTGAGCTGCTGGATACGTCACAGTATCACTCTGTAGCACCTTAATCTCACTTGTTCCTGCTTCTCCTCCCCAGCTAATGGTAGCATCAGTGGCTAATCTCTCATCTAAAGGTATACTGCTGCCATCTTCAGGGCACAGTTGGTCACTACAACACCTCACAGCTTAGATATTGATGAGGGACCTCCGCCAGCGTGTTTTCTAGTAATCCCCATGAAAAAACGCAAATGACGAGTTATCTCGTCAATGGCACTGAGCATTTGGATCTGAAATGACGAGTTATCTCGTCAATGGCACAGAGTGAGTTAATTTCAATAAATGTGCCTTTTTGATCGAGACTTGTACCATTTGTTATCATCATTGTGTCATTTTTATGACGTAAATTGGCCCTAAAAAAAACCCCATATTGGTCGATCCCAAATTAAAATACTAGCTTTAGGAGTAGCTGCTTTCACCTCTCAGTTAGATGGATTTCTGAATGCATCCTAACTCAAACCCTCCCCTAAACAAGCCACATTAAAGGACTCACTCACACGTGCTGTCCCTGGGATGAGAACAAGCCAAAAGTGGCTCATATTTTGCAGCTGTTTGTTAATTATGTATATTGCTCTGCTCTAGTGTAAATGTTAATGTCCCCAAAACTTGCATGTGAGAAAAATCGTCGTTCGGACTCCCATTAATGCTAAACCCAGTGTTTGGAATAACGGCGTTAGGTAACGGCGTTTGTTTTTCAGTAACGGGGTAATCTAACTAATTACTTTTTATGCCGTTAAAATGCCGTTATCGTTACTGAACGTTAAATGTGGTGCGTTACATGTATTGATTGAATAAACTGTGATCCGAAAGCAGCCCTGGGGTCATACGCAGCTGTAGTGAGGAGGTGGGTTTAAAACAAGGTAAGCGATTATGATTGGCTTAGGCGGCGTCATGTTTCATGGTAGCCAATCAGAGCTAGTGTTTTTACACATGTGCCAGCAAGAGGAGGTGGGTTAAAAACAAGGTGAGCGATTATGATTAGCTAAGGCGACGTGCCAGCACATGCGACACGCACACACACGCGCGACACACACACACACAGCAGATTTGATGAAGCAGCAGAGATGGTGGGCGTTGTCATTTTTAAGGTGTTGATACAAACACTACTTTAAATTATTTGTTGTCAAAGGCAAGAATATGCATGTGAAGTGTTCATTATATCAAGGAGTGAAGACACGCATCTAAAAAATCTGAATTTTTTGACATACAGCAACTTTTTTTTTTTTTAACAGTAAATAGTTACTTTCCTTGGTAATGAGTTACTTTTATTATAGAGTAATTCAGTTACTAACTCAGTTACTTTTTAAAACAAATAGTGAGTAACTATAACTAATTACTTTTTGAAAGTAATCTTCCCAACACTGGCTAAACCACAGCATGCAACATTACAACCAAGCATGCATTGAAGCCATGAGTGTAATGGAGCTTTAAGTGCAAGACATGTGAGTAAGAGATGGAGTCGTGACCCACAACCTGAAGCTCTGAGCCGTAACCCAAGCCTGCGCCGCTCAGAACTGCTGACTCAGCTGACAGCGCTTCCTCAGTGCAGTGAATATTTTATACAGGGGATGTGACAACCACCTGGCAGCTGTAACAGAACCCATCACTCCATCTACAACAGAGTAACCAGAGGCTCAATAGGTGTTGTTTTCCCTCAGTGTTTGTTCTCAGTGTGTTCCTCCATGTCAGAGCAGTTATTCTGCACACTCAGCAAAGGTGGAGACGAACAAAGAGCCACTCAGAGGCTAAGCTGTGTTTTAATGTCTGCAGGCCGTACATGTCCATGGGCTCGCTGAGGGACCAGGTCATCTATCCAGACTCGGTGGAAGACATGAGTGCACGAGGCCTCAGTGACAGACAGCTGGAAGCCATCTTGGACATAGTCAACCTGAATCACATTGTCACCAGGGAGGGAGGTAGGGGCCCATGAAGACTCACATAGAAATATGATTATGGAAAATAGAAGCCTTAGTTGTGAACTGTCCAACATGCAATCAACACACATTTCTGTGTTTCTACATTAAAGTCCTAACAGGAAGTGTTGGGAAGCAGCATCTTACTGTTTAAACCAGACGTGGGCTACTTTGACCACAGCGGGGGCCAAACAGATGTGATTGTCTGATCCAAGGGCCGTATTTTCAATATTCATGTCAGCATTTACAATAATGCCCAATCTGAGCATTAATGCAAGAAAAAACAACGAAGGGATTGAGTGTTTTTGGTGTTGTTTTGTATATTTAAAGTGATTTTTATGTATTTTCCTATTAATTTGTTTGTATTTGTTTTGTGTGTGATGAGTCATTTTTGTGTTTTTGGTGTTATTTTTGGGTATATGCGTTGTCGTTTTCTGTGTTTTTGTTGTTGTACTTTAAAAATTATCTTTAATTTTCTACATTTGGGTTGTTATGTGGTCGCTTTTTATATATTTCTTAAATTTCTTCGCGCTTTTGTTCTTCTCTTGTATGTTTAAAGTAGTTTTGTGTATTTTCCTCTCATTTTGTTTGCTTTGTTTTGTGTGTATTGAGTCATTTTCGTGTTTATGGTGTCGTTTTTCAGTATATCCGGGTCTTTGTTGTCATACTTTAAGATTTCTCTTTCATTTTGTGTTTTGTTTTTTTGTTGTTGTCATTTTGTGTTTTTTTTTTTTTTTTTTTTGCTGTTTCATGTTTTTTTTGGTGTCTCGTCTATTCTTCTGTAATTTGGATGTTTTTTGAAGTCATTTTTGTTCATTAACTTTGGAACGAGGACCGCATGTGGCCCTTGGGGCCGCTGGCTGCCTCGGTCTGGTTTAAAGATGGTGGTTGAACTGAGTTTCCACTAATAACAGTAAGTGCTTGGTGTGGTCTATCGATCCCTTCAACACTTTTTAGGATTCCCATTAAATAAATGATGAGAAAATTACAATCAGAGACTCTCGCATTGGTTACAGTATAGATACAGTTTGCTGACCAACAGTTTTTTGTATCACGGTTAAAATAAATAAAGGCCATGAATAAGAGCTCCTGAGCAGGTTTGCTGGCTTTTGGCATCATTGCTTGTATTGCCCACAACTTTAAAACTGGCAGACTTAAAACGGACTTGTGCCATGACAGGAATAAACACTGTAATGTATAATTTTTAAACAGAATACTATGTAATAGAACCAGGATCATTTTGCTTTTCAGAAATGTTTTAAGAAACTGTTGTATTGATGATTTGCGTAAGGAACTCAGATATGAATTTTTGAAATTTCGCCAATGATGAGAGAGAATTTTTAATTTTTCAAACTGATCCAGAATCAGTATAATAAGCCAGATCTCATCCACAATTTTATGGAATTTTCCATGGTGTAAGGCAGACTTAGGCAACTGGCGGCCCTCTATCTAATTTTATGTGGCCCCCAAAGTAATTGTACAAAATGACAGAAAAATACACAAAACAACAGCAAGAATACATTAAAAAATACAAAGAATTACAACATTGCAGGAACGTTCAGTAAAAGACAAGGTGAAAAGACAGAAAACACTCCAAAAACACAAACAGTTACTACTAAAATGAACAAAACAACAGTAATACAGAAAAAAATACACAAAAAGACAAGAAAAACACAAAAAATTACTCCACAAACCCACAGTACTAACAAGCAAGCAAAATGACAACAGAAACAGACAAAAAATTACTCTAAAAACACAAAATGGCAGCACAAATACACAATATGACCCAAAAAAAACATATATTTTACAGGAAAGTACACAAAAGGACTACAGAAATGCACAAAATGTTTCACAACAGGCAAGACAACAACAAATATACTCAGAATGACATAAAAACACACATTACTAGAAAAACTCTTTGTTCTTTCCTGTATTATTGCTCAGATCGCTCATTAATCTAAATGCTGACATGAATATACATAATGTGGCCCTCCGATCAAACAAACACATTTTTGTGGCCCCGCTGGTGTAAGGTCTATTATATTAGTTAAAATTTTTGACAAATTTTGTTAAGTACTATTACTTAATGTAATGCTGCTAACAAACAAACAAATTAATAAATGTAAAATGAATCAACAAAACCAACAGTGACTCAATACTGCCCCCACTTAAAAAGCTGTAGTACAAGTCAAGGCATTAATTTTGTTACTTCTGCCAAGAAGGTAGTACATTATTTATGAATTTGTTTCTCTCATCATTGGCAAAATTTCAAAAATTCATATCTCCCTTTGTAATTGACCAATCTTTATGATATCAAATGTGACTTATCAGATGCGGATTGAACGAAAACTGAAAATCATATTTTAAACACTTCAGGAGCCCAATCAGTTATAGGCCTGTACATTATTATTTAATGTATACATTACAAGAGTCAAGTTAAACATTTTATTTAGTAGTTATTTTCATTGTACATTGTGCGTCGTTTTACTGTCAGTGCTAAATAAATATTTTTAATATTGTTTTCTAATCACCAAATACTGTGGAAGCAGTCAAAAAAGTTTCAGGTCGAACAGACACCGTGTCGGGGAGAAATTTGCTCCACAAACACACACATGTATGCAGAACTTCCTTGATTTATTAGAGAGATAAATCCACAGCATATTGTAAACCATTTTACCTGGATCTGGAGGATATCACGCAGGTATTGCTCCAAAAAGAGTCACGAACACGCTCTAGACTTTTCCCAGCCATTACAGACAAGGCCAACTCAGGAATATGACGGACATCCCAAAAGTAAATAAGGGGGTGGGGCTTTTGCGAAAGGTCAATTGGCATAATCGTTTCTTTCTGTGCTTAATTTTTCATTTTTTGCGGCCAAGAATTTCTATTTCAGTGCCTCCCTATTGCCCATGCATTTAGACATACTGTATGGTTTTGAAACCTCTTCCCCGTGTCTTTTCCTGTCGTGTCCAGGCTGGAATGCAGAGCTGGACTGGAAGGACGTTCTGTCTGGAGGCGAGAAGCAGCGAATGGGCATGGCTCGTATGTTCTACCACAAGTGAGCAGAGACAACTTTGTTTTTTATATCAAGTAATCCAGGCAGGAACCGTATGTAGTGCTGTCAAGAGATTAAAAAAATGGAGAGATTAATAAGCGGATTCGGCATCTCGCTGCGCGCAAAGCATGCTGGTCCGGGTCAAAGGTCAGGACTACCCAGCTCCCGCCTAGCTCGTATCATAAAACGTAAACATGGCCGAGTCTGACAAAGATATTGAATATTTTGAGCGTTGTAAAGTGGATGTTTTAAAAGAATATTGTAAGAGACGTGAACACGTTGTTACTGGGAAGAGGAAGAAAGAACTGGTGGCCCTCGCTTGGGCAATGTCATTTCAAAAAGCGCCTATAGTTTTGACAAAACAGCAGGAACGAGAGGCTGTCAACCTTGATTATAAATCTCTGCTCGAGATCGATGTTGACAGTTGATCCTGGGGGGATCGGGGATATTGTGGCGAGAAAAGCCCCCGAACCTGCTGGGTGAGAGACACCTCTCTAACATGTACACCACAATATAATATTTATATACTAGTTTACTAGTTAGCTTTAATGTAGTACAGTATATGTCAAACTTACTGATTTAATCCATTCGGCACGACGTTCTGGATCTTTTCTTTCAGTAGGAAATGGGGTGAGTACGTATGGCGGGTCGCATATACATCGTGAGGTTCCTTTATTGCACTCGTGAACGGGGCAAAACTCTTTCATCCACGTATTAAGCCCACGTGTACCGTTGGAACAGCCACGCACTGAACAATGGGACCCTGGCATATTGCCTTAAAACGACCTTAAGCAAAGTAAATGCCTAAAAGTCCGTATAAGTAGCCGGTTGTTCCGCTAGACAGGGGCTTTGTTGACACGCTGGGTAGTCGTGAACTCTGACCCGGATATATTGACCCGGGAATCGCGCATGCGTACTGATTTGCCTTATTGATTATGATTATTAAGTTTTCTATATTATCTCTTTTTTTACTTTTAATTACTGAGAAAAGCCCTTAAATTGAAATATTTTCACTCAAATTCATCACATTATTGTTGATTATAAGATTGATTTATAACAAATAAGTGGCTTTATAGCATTAGCTAACATTAACGTTAGCTGTTGCTGCACTCGTAACTTGCTTTGCGTTTATGTGCGTATGTTAAAGGAAACTTGCAAACAGAAAAAATGAAGTTAAAGATTTTTAAAAAACAACGCAGTAAACATGAGTGTAATTAATTAATGAAAGTGTCTCTGTATGGTTGCCGTACGGACAACCCCTGGTGCTATTGGTACGTTTACCGAAGTACAAGTATGTCGGTTTAGGGTTAGGTTATAAGCCTATATCGCAAACATTTTTAGGGTTAGGGTTAGGTTTAGTCTTAGTCACGTGACCTAAACTGGCCAAATAGTTGCGCTGTGTACGGATAGCATGTCAGTATATTGATACGTCAATCGTACGGATAGCCACTGCCGTAATTATTTGGAATTAACGTGATAATTTGACGCCGCTAACTGTACAATTTAAAATTTTATCTAAAACCAGTCAGGAATACCAGTTTGCTCTTTGTTCACAGGTAGGGATTTAACGATTAATCGTAAGGCAGTTAAAAATCGATTCATAGGTATCACGGTTCACATCGATACTCTGAAAATGGAATTGCAGTACTGCAGAGGGCGCTATCTATTTATTCTTCTCTTGTCCAGAAGCGTAGGCGGCGGGCGGAATTTGCTACTACTTTCTTTCTGGCCGCCTTCTACTCTTAAACATGTTCATAAATGATTCCTTACCCTTATATTACCGAAAGAATATTTGTAATATTACGTGAATATCTGTAAAAGTCACGTTTTTCTATTAGCTCTGTCTGCTAGCGCATAGCATCTCTTCTTCACTGCAAGAATATCTGCATGCCAACCGACCACTGGGTTACCACCGCCCTCTGCTGGTCCAAACAAATATCTGACGTAAATACAGTGCAATGTCTTGTTAAGACACAAAATACATTTTCAGTTGCACTTTTAAAAAGAAAAAGAACTATTATGCAGTTTTGCATTGTTTACTATACAACCAGAATTTAAATTAATAAGCTTCTTCTTCATTTGTGTTATTCCTTTATTTATTTCATTCAGGATTTATTTTTTAGTTAAATTGCATTATTTTGAATAGTTTATCAAGGGATTCTTTTGACAATGAAAAATAAAAGGAAAATAGTACAGTATTTTCTAATTTTTTTCCCAAAAAAAAGTCGCATTTTGTAAAATAAATCGTGAGAGAATTGTATAGTGAACCCAGTATCGTGTATTCGAATCGTATCGGGAGTTGAGTGAATCGTTGCATCCCTATTCACAGGTAATAAGTGTGAAGTTTTGTTGGGTTTTTTTAGCATTGCAAAATGTGAATAAAAATACCGCTTGTGTACATCAGGCCTAAATACGCTCTGTTGGATGAGTGCACCAGTGCTGTGAGTATCGACGTAGAAGGAAAGATTTTCCAGGCGGCCAAAGATGCTGGCATCTCCCTGCTGTCCATCACACACCGACCTTCTCTCTGGTAAAACAACGTCGTCACAACAACTGTAGAAGGTTTTTTTTTCCACCTTAATCCTGGCGTCTTCCCACAGGAAGTACCACACCCACCTGCTGCAGTTTGACGGGGAAGGCGGCTGGCGCTTTGAGCAGCTGGACACAGCCACGCGTCTCTCTCTCACTGAGGAGAAACAGCGGCTGGAGACGCAGCTCGCCGGTATTCCCGAAATGCAGCAACGCCTCAATGAGCTCTGCAAGATCTTGGGAGACGACTCTGTCCTGAAAACAACGGAGGAATGAAACCGTTTGCAGTTTGTTCCCCCACATTATTCTCTTTCACTCTGAGCCTCTTTTAGAAATGGGGAAAAAAGCGTTGAATGAAACCCCCTTCTTCCCTCGTTTTGAGCTTTTTTCCTCCCTCTTTAGGGGAGGAGAGTGAAGCACATTCACATAAATCCCCCTGCCCCCCCCTCCAATTGACCTCCTTTCTCCTTTATGTTGTCCTTGTTTGGTTTCAGTGCACATGCTGTAGTTCAAGGTGGCGTTATCGCTGTTCGAAGTTGGGAATTTGATTATTTTCTGAGCATTTTATTCTGCTTTTACACGTGAACAACTTTAAATCAGACCCACTAACACACTTGTCAAACTTAAGGCCCAGGGGCCAAATCTGGCCCTTTAGAGCAGGGTTCCCAACTGGTCTCACCATGGGACCCACGTTTTGCTACAGTCATTAAATCACAACCCACTTTTTTTTTTTTTCTTTTTTTTTTTTTAGAATTCAACCAACCAAATTTAGGTTTTTTTAAAAATAGCTGTTGAAAACACACACATATATACTCTTTTATGAAAAAGAAAAACAAAACTAACATAAATCTATATATTTTCCTGTGCAGCATGCATTTCACAGTATGCCTATCAAAAGAAACTTTTCTTTCAGAATAAAAGACATGTCCAACATGAGAGACAGTGAGTATTTATAAATTTATTTATTTTTGACCAGCTGTCCGTGACCCACTCAGTACAGGTCCGTGACGCACTTTTGGGTCCCGACCCACCAGTTGAGAATCACTGCTTTAGAGCATCTAATTCAGCCCACAGGAGACAGTAGAAATGAGAAAAAATTTGTTATTGTGTAAATTACCAAATAATTCAGTTGTAGATTCCTCAAATTCACAATTTTAGGTTTTTTTGCTTATATCACGAGAATGCAGTCATTTTAATTAACAAATTGTGGAAAGAACTCTAAATTTTTCCATAAATCTAGCTATTTTTCATGAAAAATTCCACAAAATTCCCCTAAATAACACAACATATGGTTACAAAATCAAGTGATATTGAAAACTTGGCCACAATCATGTTAAAATTTTAGCTTTTTCTTTTCCCCCACCTAAAATCTGCATCCCACTCGAGATCAAACTGGTCCATATTTGGCCCCTGAACTAAAATGAGTGTGACACCTCTGCACTAACATGTTCATAGCTCAGCTGTACAGGTTTCATCTTTTATTTACCAGCTTTTGATTTTCAGTGGACTTGATTGTATTTGTTTCCCTTCCTAAATAAATTCAGAATATACTTGAGTTTAATTTGTAAAAAGCCTGCAAAAGTGTTTTCATGATGCTGCACTATGCAGACCTGCTATCTAAAGCTAAATGCAGAGTCTGACCAGATCTATTTTTAGAACAATTACTGACGCAGGTCTGACTCCAGAACTACAGGCTTCTGGTTTAATGAACAAATACAATGAGCTGAAGGGACTGCGCTGCTCGTCTGGTCTTTGATTGAATCCATAGATACATACACGCTGTGTTAGGGAGGAACAGCAGAAAGGACACGGGACGCGCTCCGTCCTCGGGTTGAGTTCTTTTCTTTGTTTTTATTCTGTGGTTAAAAACTTTACCAGAAGAAGAAGATGATGTCAACCCAGTGCTATTGTGACACTGGCCTCCAGACATACATCAAGTCAAATTATATTAATAATAAACTAATTAAGCTCAAACCATTGTAAATGTAAAAAAAAACAACTTTATAATGAGGAGAAACAACCTGTGTAAAACAGTGCCTCCTATTTGGTCAAATCAGTGAGACTAAAAAATTAAGTGTAAGTGAAGACTTTACATTATTATTATTATTATTATTATTATTGTTTATTTAATGTGGACATCACAATTACATTGAACAACTCAGATGTATTGTGAGTGTTTTAGCACATGTGCTAATTTGCAACACTTGTCCACATAAGGCTTTTTTTAAAGTGATAAAAGTAATGTGCAAAACAGTGCCCCCTATATGGAGGCACAGGTACTGCCTGCTTTTTTCCGTCATTCTGTTATTGTGTTGTTTTTTTAAGGACAAATCAGTAAGACAAAAAAAACTACTTAATGGAAAGTGAAGACTTTTTACATTTTTCTATTATTATTATTTTTTATTATTATTATTATCATTAGGTCAAACCAGTGAGACGAAAGAAAAAGATTATTTGATCTACTAAATGGAAAGTGAAGACTTATACATTCTCATTGATATTATTGTTGTTATTTATTTGATGTGGACATAACAATTACATTGGACAACCCAGATGTATTGTTTGAGTGTTAGCATATGTGCTAATTCACAACACTCGTCCACATACGGCTTTTAAAGTGATAAAAGTATTACTAAAGTAAAAGAGAAGCTGTTTTCAAATGAAATACATACATTAGTTGCAAAGTAAAGGCAAACAAGCAACCAGTTAGAACTATTCCAGTGGGCGCTGTTGTTTTAATTTTAGCCATCGAACAACAAAGGAGCTCATTCAGCGGAAACACGGCTCAAAACTCAAATCAACTAGATTCTTTATTTATTCTTTTATTCTTTTTTTTTTTCTTTTTCTTTTTTGCCCACGTACGTTGATGAAGAACATGTTTGTATAATTGTATCTTTTATTTTTACTTACCTAGAGGCTCTTTCTCCGTGGACTACTGTGAAACGATCTGTAACATTTTTAATGTAACCTTGATATCAGGGTCATAAATGCTGACTTTACTGCAATTTGAGGATGAAATCACTGCTTATCACTGGATTGATATATTAAAGGAGTTGCCGTTATAACTTTTGATGCTGACCTTTGATTATATCAAGGTTAATCTTTATTTTAGATGTATGCATTTTATGTCTGTACTACTTTAAAGCAGCTGTGGTATAGCAGCCTATGGTACTGGTCTAACCAATACCTTTAAGCTTAGGTGGCTGATATTCCTGAGTAGGTGTTGCTGGACTCTGGGTTCAAGATCAAATTGGACTTTTATGTTTTAAAAGTAATTTGATGAACCCAGAGTGAGTTAACCTGAGTAACTTGTCACAATCTGAACCATGTTTTCAGTGTTTAACAGACAAAGAAATAAGGCAAAATCGACCACTAAACCCTGAAACCTGCCCGTCCTCAGGAAATAAGAGTCTTATTTTCTCACAGAATGTAACTAGAGAAGAAAAACTGGGAAATAGAGTTTGATAATCAAGAAAGAAATAGTGTTAGTCTTGTTACGTATGATTCTAGTGACAGCAACTGACCTTAGACTCTGTTGACAGGAGGCTAACTGAGCCGCTAAATGACACAGAGTTTACGGACTGACCACTAGTGTGTCATCAATGATGTTTTAACCTTTTATTATTATTATTTCTGACGTCGTGCTCAATTTTAAAATAAGAATTCCAATCATAGATGGTAGGACTGAATCTGAACTTCACAACTTTTAATTTAGCGCAAGCTAACTAGGTTTTCTCTTTTTGGATCCAACATTTAGAAATGACTGTCCTAAAATGCATTCACATCATTTGTGAAAAGAATAACAAATAAATGCATTTTTTTGTCACTTTTTAATTTGTTGTGTAAAAAGTGTCTGATTGTTCAGGCACCAAAAAAAATCACTATAAATATGTTTTGACTCAAGTATATTGGCTTTTAACTTGATTTTTAAAAGGTGGAAAATCTAGAAAGCTTCTAACCCAGGCATGGGCAACTAGCGTAGCCCCTTTATTTTTTTCTGCATTAATCTTTGGCTTGGTCATTATTCTAGTTTCTGAAATTATATTCTGATATTGTGGAAGTCAGTGTATGTTTTGGTCATTTGATTTCCCATTCAGAAAATGATATTAAAAACCAAAAAGTGCATGGTTATTTGATTTCCATATAATAATTAAGGCATTTTTCACCATAAGGGTTGAGAAGGGATCAACAACAATTGATTTTAATTCTATGTTTTGTTTTTTTTATTGTGCGGCCTGAAGTTGTCATTTTCAAAGTAAGAGCGTGTTTTAAGGTCGGTGCTAGGATAGAGAAAGGGTTTCAGCGCTGCTATTTAACAGACGTTGATTGGATCAGTACATTGTTTTTTCATTTGTTGTTGTTGTTTAGAAACAGAAAATTTTAATTTTTGCATTTTTCAAGTTTTGCTTATCCCTTCTTGTCCCTGATACAGAAAAATTATTTGATTTTAATATGAAGTTATTCATTTTAAAATGAAAATCAAATAACCTCTTTTTTTTTTTTTTTGCTTTTTAAAATCCTTTTCTGAACGAAAAAATCAAATGACCAAAACATGTTTTTGTGGCCCCCACTGTGATCAAAGTTGCCCATCTCTGCTCTAACCTCCAACCCTGGAGCTACATTTGTTTTTGTTGCCCTCTAGTGGCTGTTTTACACAGTTTTAGTTTTGATAAGAGCTAGCACATTACTGTATATCCATCTCTGATATTGTTTGTTGGAAACGTTACAAACAAGGCTTTTCTACAGAAACTGGTGTTTTAATAGCATAAATTCAAGTAAATTAGTCAATATTTCATTTTTTTTTTTATCAGTGTGATCTTCAGATTCACTTTCCATTGTTGTGTTTTAGTTTGCTAACTTAATTAAATAAGATATTTCTCCCTTTTGTGAGTGGAACAATGTCCCTTGTTTATTCCAATCTCAGAGCAGCTGCAGTGATATTACATTTAAACTTTACACTTAAAAACAGCTGCAATGACAGTGATTGTCTTCATAAAAATTTTGGGGTTTTTTTCTTTATTGTTCCTGATCAGATGGTGACGAGAATTACTTCACTGTGGCGTCTGAACTGGTATTATAATGAAAGGGAAATATCTCTCTGTCTGAAATATAATCTCACCGATAGCTTTTTTAGGAATTTAACAGTCCTAGAGATGTGAGCGAACAGCCTGATCTCCTAAACATGAAATAGTTTGTATGTGACTCTGATCTCTCATTGTACATTGACAAAAAATACTTGTTCAGACATGAAACAATGACTCTTTGTGTTAAAATATGAATATGTATTTTCTTGCTAATGAAATTAAACGACATTGCATTTGAATAAAAACTTGTTTTGTTCTGTTCCATCTTCTTGTTGTACATTGAGATGCCAACTGAGTTTAAATCTACATTTGGTTGGAGGAAAACAAATTTTTGTTCTTTGACAAAGGTGAAAATGTATGAAGATATCATGAAATAAGTAACTTCCTGTGTTAAACTATCTTTCGATTGTAGTTTGTGCTTCTGCCAGTTGACCAATAGGTGGCAGCAAAACCAAGTTTGGGCTTTAATTTTGACGAAACGTGTTTCATTAATTGTTCATTCAATTGAAACCTTTAAATATTAAATTAAATGGTTTTATATATATACTTTATTTAGAGATTTTTACAGTTTTACGCAAACAAACATATCAAGACTCGGGGCTTGTTCAAACTTATTTTACAAAGATTTACACCACAATGCCAACCAGTGGCACAAGAGCCCCCAGCTTGTGCAAAAATGTAATTTGATTAAATTCTAAATAGGATGAGTAATGTTTGACATTTTTTAAATAAAATTTTTAGATTAGGACATTTTTGGCAAACAAAGTAAAGGTCAAAAAGCTCAAACTAGAAGGTGCTTTAAAAGTAACTGAAAAACAGTTGATACACAAACAAATGTCTTTCTTTTCCCAAAAAAAAAAAAAAAAAATCTGACCATTTCACCAATGTTGAACACTTATGTTAAGATGGATCAAAATGGTATAAACACTACTACTTTGACAAATCATGACATTTATACATTACCATGCATTGAGTATTTTTCTAAATACTTAGTGATAAAAGGAGGGAAGAGAAAAGCTTAATAAAAAATAATCCCTCTCCACCTGGAGCAGAGAGAGGGTGGGGACAGGATTAATGAGAGCCCACCTGGGAGCTAAGGGAAGTAAAATCAAACCAAGGACAGCATGGAGAACAGACATGTTCTCAATTTTTAACTCAACTTTTCCAGTTCCTGGACTAAGATGCTAAAGAAAACAGTGTTATAGGAAAACAAACTTGCTGATGAGTCCTTAGAACCGGCTTGGAACTGTTTATTTATTTTTGCTTGTTACTTGATGAAGCAAGCGGATTTCACCGAGAGCATTGAAAACTACCAAAGCTAAGTTTGAAGTCTCCTGTTTAAATGAGCTGAGAAACTGTCTGGAGTTCCTACCAAGCTCATGCAATTGAAGGCATTTGAATTATCTTGTCGGTTACTAAATTTGAAATTTCTGTTTGATTATGTTTGGGTTAGTTATTATCTGAATTAAATTCTAATGCTTGATAAAAGCTGATGTATTGAGTTTTTGGTGGTGGTCTTGTTACAGCAGCAATGGTTATCTGCTAACTGAGTTATTTGATATAAAATATAACTCACCGTATTTCCTTTTCCTCCACCCACTTTCCTAATCCACCGTTTAGTCATATCCTCCTTCATCTGAATACTTACCTGCAACTGCTCGAAATGCCTACCAAGGACATCACCCACCAGACTCAAAGGCCAGCTGTGACTTATGGCCTAAAAACACTTTGTAGAATATACCTAGGACATAAAACACAGTAAATCATTGAATATAATGACACAAGAAAAGGGCCAGTCTTGGTGTAAACCCAACCAAAGGCTGAGACAATCCTGTCAGACCCAAAGACTAGCAGTAAATACCTGGGCACAAAGAGGGAAGTCTGTTTGAAGAACAGGAAATAACAGCTGACTCTAAGATGACTCAATGCCATCATCCCAGACGAAAGCCTGACCAATCATCACTCCAGTCAAGGCTAGAACTAGACAATGGCTGTTCCTCAGAACCATCCTCTTCTCTGACTGTTTCATCCCCAGCAGACCTCCTAGAGGAGTCAGTAGGACCAGATAGGAATCTGAAGGAACTGAAGACTCCTCAGAGGGTTTCCCATCTAAGTTCACAACTCCACCACCTTCCTCTTCAGAGCTATTGATGACCATGATTCTAGAGGCAGAAGTAGTACACTCCAGAGGTTTTTTGGACATTGTCAACAACAAGAACTCAGTACCCATGCATCTGCCTCCAAATTCAGTACAGGAGGTTCCTGCTCAAGTTCTTCCGGGGTTCCAACCCAGCCTTGGGCAAAATAAAGAGGTAGGTCATTGAAGAGGGTGCGCCCAACCCAAAATGGAAACAAGACAAACTCATTGTCATCCCATACGACTGATGGAAAGGTCTGAACGGAATGTCATCTCCCAGTCCAAAGTCCATCTCAGTTATCTCTGGGGTAGGAAGTATAGATAATACATATACAGTATTGTTTTACATATTTATTAAGTAACCTATAGTTGATGGCTGACTTTTCTCTGCTTAGTGCTTTTATCTGTTGAGCTCAACTTATCTCTCACTCCTCAAAATGAAGACTGAGTAGCTTCCACACACTTGCAACAACTGAAAGCATGTCAAACTTTTGTTTATTTTATTAGATATCATTTGAGAAAATGAATGCAGAGGAGCTGGATGGCAGGATTGCTGCTGCACATGTCATTAAAATGAAAGTGTGGGTTCCAAAATTTTCTGTGACGAGACTAAATGACATGGAGACATGTTTTGAGGTTATCATGCCATCGTCACAAAGAAAGGTCATCATTGATCGGACAAACCACGAAAGACAAAAGACTTTGGTGTCACATGGAATGACATTGATGTGGAATACCTGGATGCTATAGCTATAGCCTGTGTGTATCTTACTGGAGTGAAATAACCAGCAATGAGGTCACTGATAGTCACTGGGATGTGTCAACAGACAGAAATATCTTGTGGGCAACAATGTCACTTCAGGCAATAGAGATACTGAAGTAAAATCTGACACACTTGGTCATATCAGGGAGAGATGAATGCTGCTCTTTCCCTTGACGTTCAATCCAGGGTCAACAGTAACAGTTGATAAACCATTTGTCCCTGGAATCTTTAGAGTTACACAATGAGTGTCATCTTTGAGCAAAACCACGAGAACTGTGTAGTCCTGGATATGATTTCTACTGAAAATATACGTTAGCAGCTAGGACATTGGATAATAACTTTTCAGGAAGAAAATTACCATTAAAATACTTTCCCCCCTTTATCTTGATGTGAATGTGGGATTAAAAATTGGGGGGGGGGGGGGGGGGGGACCTCCCAAAAATAATAAACAGTCAGGTTTTATTTAGTTATATCATTCTCTTCGGGCTCATTTTAACATTTAAAAAATAAATGAAATTGGTCTTCTAATTGTCTTTATTGATGCTACATCTAAAAGCTGTAGGCTACTGTTACCGGACATAACCTTTTTAGTATAAAACGACTCTTTACAAAGATACAAATTAAATATAATTGTTGAAAGCTTATTCATCATGAAAGATGATATAAATAACTTCACTTAAAGTTTTATACATAAGGCTGTTGGCATTTTTTGGGTTAGGTGGAGGGATCTAGTGGGGTTAGGGTGACAAACGACACTTAATAACAGCCTTTATGACACCCTATTCATGCAAATGACAGGTATCATGTCATAATAATGACAGTGTAATGTCAGCCTTTATGTATAAAACTTCAAGTAAGTGTTGCCAACATTTTTTACACAGTATGAATGTGTATATACAGCAAAATCTACTTATGTTTGCACAGTTTTCAATGATTTGTTGAGGGTTAACATCTCCACTAAAAAGACTGGAAACAATTTGTTTAATTTTTGATTTTCAAAAATTTCTGATGCCAAGGTTTCAAACGTCAATGCTTGAATCGTCAAAATGTAACTGACTAACTGCATGAAGTGTTATCATATAAAATTATAATATTAATGGGATACATAGTTATATTTCTCAGAGGTGAAAGTAATGTATTCATGTTACTGTAATTTAGTTTCTTTTATGGGTACTTGTACTTTTTTTTGAGTATATTTCTAAATCAGTCATTTTACTTGTACTTAACTACATTTTAAAATAAGTAAATTAATTGGTTACATTTCTACAACCAACCAACAACTGAGTAAATTATTATTTTTTTAGTTTTGAAATGATCAATGAACATTATGAAACAAACAAAAAAAATGAAATGACCAGTCACCAATCATATTGATCACAGAATAGCCAACCAACCAGATTAAACATAATGCACAGCCCCAAAATAGCTTTGAATGGAGGTTATTTTCTCAGTTTTATAGTTAATAAATATAGCTATACTTAAGAGACTGATTTTTTTTTTTTTATTTTGCATTGAATTCATTGGTGTTATTTTATTTTTTAAAGAGTTGTACAATTTGACAAAACTTTTATTTTATTTTACAAATAAATTAAATTAATATTGTGAAAGATTTAATCTCTTTATTTTTCAAGTTTATACATGAGATGTTTACTGTATGCAAGGGAACCGTGGCAAGATTTATTGCCAAAAATAAACATGGGAGGGAAAGTAACAAGTAACTTTTACTTTGAGCACTATTTAATATTTGAGCTACTTTTTTACTTGTACTTGAGTATTTTATGTATGACTTACTTGTACTTGAGTACAATTTAAATCAAGTCACAGTACTTCTACTTTATCAATACTATTTACACCTCTTCATTAGTGGGAGAAATAAATATATTTCTATATATTTGGTTGTGACTGATTACTAATGTAGTTTATTCTTCAAACGCTGCACAGCTCAGATGGGGGGGCGGAGTCTGTTGACGTCATCCAGTCCTGAAGGGAATCACACACCGGCTCCTCCACGCACACACACGCACACACGCAGCGCTCCACCCCGGCTGGAGGCTGAGACGGAGAGAGAGCCCACCGCTGTGTGTGCTTCTAAAGATGGACATCATATCTACCCTCTACCGTGTATCTAACCATGCGTCTGAAGGAAAGCAGCTGTGGATAAACAGGGGTCAGTGAGAGTGGCACGCGCTGTGGGCGGATCTGTTCTCCACTAAGAGGATAAAACGAACTCGGGCGGTTCTAAAGCTCGGACTGGCCCTAGCGAGTGGAAGCATGGGCAGTGGACCGGATGAGAGCTCGGTGCGAGTCGCCCTGAGGTAAGGAACGGACGCACGCGCCTCACCTGCTCACATGCACCTGCCTCGGAAACACGCACGTGTCCCATGTCCGCCCTTTATTCCTGCCTCAGCATCCATTGTTATCACTAACACAGCCTCTGAGCCTGTGTGAGCCACACAATCCATTCATTACATCATCAAACCCTCTGTCCACAAAATAGGCTTTTATTTTGAAAAGGTCTAATTATGTACAGCAGAGATGGGCAACTTGTATCAAAGCGGGACCACATTATAATAATGTGAATAATCGTTTAGAATAATGAGCAATCTGAATATTAATACAGTGAAGAACAAAGGGTTTGTGTGAGTTTTTGTTGTCGTTTTGTACATTTTCCTCTCATTTTGTGTATTTGTGTTGACCTTTTGTTTTATTATTCTGTGTCATTGTATGTTTGTTCTTTTTTTCCTCTTTTGTATATTGTATGCCACTTTATTTTTTTATTCTGTTTTTGTTGTAAAGTGTCCTTGGGGGGGGCCTGAAAGACGCTTTTAATAAAATGTGTTATTATTATTATTAGGGATATCCTAATACAACTTTTTCACTTCCGATATGATACCGATATTGCGGCCTTGAGTATTGGCCGATACCAATATTGATCCAATATGATATCAGCACGAATCATACTGTAGATAGTTTTATGACATATTTTATAGTGTGGAATGTTAGAAAAGGTTTGCTCAAGTGATGTCACTCAAACAGAGAACAATAGTCAGCAACAGTAGGTATGAGAAAAACTAACCCATTTGTTATTAACCAATTGGTTACATACATTTTAACCTTCAACATGACATGTACAGTATTCTACAATTGAATGAATATAATATATGTCAGAGATTTTAGATGCAGTCCAATAAAATCCGATATTCATTTTCTGGCTGATATCGGACCGACATCCGATATCAATATTGGATGGGGACACCTCTAAATATTATTATTATTATCATTATTATTATTATTATTATTATTATTATTATTATTTCTGTTGTTTTTCAGTGTGTTATAAGTCATTTAATTTATTCTTGTTGTCCTTTTGCATATTTTTCTGTCGTTTTGAGTGTTTACTTTGGGGGCTGCACCAAATCAGACCAAAGTGGGCCACTATGTGCCCATGTCTGATATCCAGTATGTGCTCTTTTGCGTAGTGTGTGGATTTATCAGTTTGGGCATGAAGGACATTCTTTTGTAGAGGGTTTATGAATGGAAGGCTAAACCAGTGGTGTCAAATATATGGCCTGTGGGCCTAAACTGGCCTCTTTAAAGATCCACTTCCTCGTGGAATCATTAGGTGAATGTGTTTATATTCAGAATGTATTGAAATATCCTTCAAGTGAAGAAACCATGCATGTAAATAAAATGAAAATAATGAAATGTCACTATAATTTCACATTTTTCTTGGTAACTCTTCATGATAAATACTTAATTTTAACGGTAATAAACTAAAGTGAGTTGCTGAGGGATTATTCTGAATATGTCCAAATATGTTAGTCTTTTAACTTGCACCCATTTGACAATTCTGTATGTTTTCAGTCCAGCCTCAGGCATTGTGTAATTTGCTGCATCATGCTTATCCCACCTTTGCCCCTAAGGCCAGTTCCTGTTTCACTTACACAGCAAATGCAAATAGCTACCGTCTAGTCTGGATTGTGTTTTTGAGTTGTGGGGTTAAACAAGCACCTGAATAATGAGATACAAGTCGCTAAAGACATCAACAGAGTGCTATGATAAGATGGTAGCTGAAGTGCGTGTGTGCGTGTTTGCTCTGAAAGGACAACCTGAAACGCCATGAGAACAGAGCGGTGGAAAGACGAGGACAAAAGCCCGTTCGACTCGTGTTACTCTTCTTCCTCGCCTCAGCTCCTGTGTGTTGTTCTGCATTCAGACTTTGACCCACAACTCTGTTTACTGAGACCACTCAGTTTACAAGCTAATCTGGTTCCTTCATGGATAATACATATAAACTGTCAGGAAGAGAGATCAGGCTTTACATTTTTCTCCATGCAATTCATTCTCATTCAAAGATCTCAGAGATATTTCACCATTAGGTTGGGTTTTCATATTCCATGTACCGGTACTAAACTTTCATTCCTACTGGCTACTCCGCTACAATACCGATGTTGCAGCCTTGCGTGTTTCCTTGTTATAATAATAATAATTATTATTATTATTATCATATTATTTATAATACGCTTTACATTTGAAACAAATCTCAAAGTGCAACAATGGGTGCATAGGAATAAAAACAGGTTAACAGTATAAAACAGAAAGTGAGCCGTACAATATTAAAAACAAATGTGATATCAGCACAAATCATACATACTTGTATTACTTAGTTATTGGAATTAAAAGGCTTGATCAAGTGATATTACTCAACAGAGAACAATAAACAGCAACATTAGGTATGCGAACAACTGACCCATGTATTATTAACCTATGGTTTACATACATTTTAACAAATTACAATTTCATTTAGCAGACACTTTTATCTAAACAAACATTCAATACAAGCAGTTGGTGGGTAAGGGACTTGCTCCACATCCCAAAGAGATGACCTAGGTTGACTTAGAACCGGTGACCTTCTGATTACAAGCCTGCTTCCTTAAAGGAGCATAGGGCAGGATTTGAAAAAAAAAAAAATAAACATTGATTTTAAGTTTTTTTTTAATGCTAATGGGTGATGAAGCGCTCTAAACCGAAGAGAATGAGTCCACACACATTTCTACCTATTGCCTTGAAAAGATTGTGTGATACGTTTTGTATTTCTGTTCTGGGCGTTAATTTACCGCGCAGTTCTGCGGACGTGACGTCAAATGACTCTGATGGTGATGTCAAATGACGCTGGTGCACATTCTTGACGGCTTGGGGAGGCGGCCCACTGCTGGAATTAAAAATGACTGATAAGAAGATGGTTTGGAGACTGAAAGAAGACAAGCATGGTGGACTAAACTACTGTTTGGTTCCACAGATGCATGCCGAGGCATGTGCACAGGTCTTGCAGTTAACAGTCACATGAACGGCGAGTAAATAAATAACCATGTCATAGTTAGAGTGTGGATCGGGCCGCCTTTTCTCGTCTGAGTCTGACCCAACAGTGAAAACCTCATTTTTATTTCTCAAAGACGTGACATATTTATGTTTGTGTTAGTGGTAAGCACCAATTTTAATAAAAGCAACTGTTAATGTCAACATCAGATCAGCGCATGGGTAACAAGCAAAAGTGAAACATAAACAGGTGCGCAGTGCACGCAAGAGACCCATTAGATCTGTTTACATAATTCATGTATCAAAGATGAGGATAATCCATGTTATTGTGAAGAAAAAGGAATGTTTCAACGGTGTATTCCTTAATTGTCACTGTTACAGATAAAGTTGCATTCTTCAGGGCTACTGCTTCTGCAGCAAACAACACTATTCTAAATATCTGTCCAAACCCAACCCGTCTGGTGCCGTTAGGTATCCATCCTCTAGTCACAGTATATCAGCTCCGGTGATAAACAAACAGTTGATGTGTGCTCCTGCAGTGGCTTGGCTGATGACTGCAGTTACACTAACCACTGTGGTGTCACTATGGTGTCTGATTTTTAGATCCTGCACTATGCTCCTTTAACCATTACCACCACTACCCTTAAAATACAAGAGTATTCTACAATTGAATTAAATAAATCGGAAGACTCTGAAAAAAAACTTCAATAAATCCAATAGAAACATTCTATTTGCTGATATCAGACCTATATCCGATATCAATATCGACTAGGGACGCCCTTAAACCAGGACATTGTAATTGATTATAGCTGAACATTTGAGTTAGAGTATCTCCAGAACAAGGCTGCCAAGGTTTGTTGATATGACAGAGGCCTTGCTGATTCGCATTACTTTCTTGATTACCCCGTCTTCCTCTCGCCCTCCTTTTACTCATTTATCAGTCCTAAGCTACACCTTTCATCTTCTTAACAAACATTTTTTTTTTACGTTGCTTGCCCCTTTTTGTCTCTCACTTTTTTACCTTTTTTACTTAACATTATGACCGTACTTAGTTTTCACGACAATCTCCGTCTTGCCAACCTACACATTTTTTCTCTTTGCTTCCTAGCATCTAATTTGCTCACCAAATACCTTTTTTCTTGCTTTCTTTGCCATGTCCTGAGCATCACAGTGTTCCTTTCTTCTATCTTGACTTCTTCCTGTGGATGCTTTTCTCTACCTCCTAATTTTGCCAAAAGTGTTCTTGTTTGGATTCTAGGGGAACACATTTTGTGCTGTTTTCAATCCATTTCCACTACTAGAATTCCTCTTTCATATCCAAAGGATAACCTTTTGTTTATATTCAATTCCCAGTTCCATCAACTCAAATACCCATATCAACTCTTCTAGTCTCCATTACATCAGCTAGCTCTCTCCTAACTAGTCTGCACCTACATCTAATGGCATGGCCTGCTTCTTTAGCATCATAGTTAAAATAACTTTGACCACTGTGTGATGATTAATGGCACATGTGGCGGTTGTTTTATACCTCTGCCTACACTGCTCTAGTAACACAGCAGGTGTTGTTCGGGCATTTTAAAACCAGAAGCCAAACCTGACTCAGAATTCAAATCAAATCAAATTTATTCTTCCATGTAACCCTGTTTACAATATCTGCATTGTAATTGACAGTCAGTACTTTTCACATGTCAGAATAGGAATTCTCCGGTGGAACCCTGGATTGGCACCAAAATATCTAAATATCTGTGAGGCAACTGTAGGTATCCAGACTTCCTCCCCCTGGCTCTGCAATCTACCAGAAGCCACGTCTCTGCTTTTCTGCACCCGCATCGCAGAACATAACAAGGTCGCATAGGGTCACATTGATATATGTCTATGGGTCAGGTAAGAGCCAAAATCATATTTACCTGTTTGCTGTTGTGACGTGCGGCCTTGTTTTTGTGCACAGTCCCGCATTCACTTTGAATCTCAAAAACAGGAAGTCGAAGCCTATTGGCTGGGGGCACTCGGTGATCATTTCCATTTGTATAGGGTTCTATAGGATGAAGGAGGGACTTGTATACATTAATGTGTATGAATGACCACCGGCAGTAGACCATAGTAAAAGACTAGATTGGTATTTTTTCGCATTTCAAAAGAATCATACATAAACATAGATATCTCAGAAACGCTGGATATCAGCTTTAAAGGTGGTTTTCTATAACCCATATAGTCATTGGTTTGAATCCTGCTTCAGACCTTGTCCGAATGTGCTTTGAAAAAATACCATTGTACAAAACGGTTATTTTTTTCTTCTCCTGTCCTCTTGTATGATTAGCTTGTGGCCGCTATGCTAACTTCAATACCAAGAACAGTTGGTAACACTTTACTTGAAGTTTTATACACAAGGCTGACATTTTGCAGTCATTATTTTGACATGACAGCAGAAAAAGTCATCAAGGCTGTCATCAAGTGTTGTTCTTTACCCTAAACCTTCATTACCCCTACCCCTAACCACATACTTAACCCTAACTCCTAACCCTACCTAGCCCCAGTAAATCCCTCCACCTAACCCAAAAAATGCCAACATAGCTCCAAAGGTGTCATAATTTAGTGAAAGGTCTCATAATTTAGCAAACAACACTTAATGACAGCCTTCATAACACCTTATTAATTCTAATGACAGATAATGACAGCATAATATCAGCTTTATGTGTAAAACTTCAAGTAATTTTGTAAATTATTGTCGCTACTTTTCCAATTTGGTGGATGACGCCAAGTTTGCTAACATGCTAGCCATACGATAAGGCTTAGGTAACTGAAAGCAGTTATTTTTTTTCTGCTGTTCCCAAGTGTTAATATGCAATTAAATACTGTTTTATGTGCAACAATTGACAAAATCACAACTATATATCAATGTTTGTATTATTATGAATGTTAAATATATATGAACGAAAGGTTCAAGGTAACATGATGTAGACGGCAGGAAGCTTGTAAATCTTAATCTCGAGGCTAAATTAAAATACTGCTTTGAGACATAATATCTCATCTATTGTTATTTTACATATATGCCTTCAAACATCAAACTAAAGCACCACTGTAGTGATTTTGATTAATCACCATAACACAATGCTAATGACTTTAGAATCGTTGCTTTGAAGCTTTGTGTTGAAACCGTGACAGACTGTCAGCTTATCTCTTTTCTAATAGTTAAGTTTGCTGAATGTCTGTTTGTATGTTTTTCTGTAATCAGTTAGCACGTTGCCAACCATTACCTGCCTGAGCCTGCAGGGTCTAATGATGTCTGTTGGCGAGGTCCTAATCCCTCATCCCAACAGGTCTTCAGTGATGAAATGTTCCTTCATCGTCTCCCTTTGAGCGGAGAATGACAGAAGCTTGGAGCCTGAACACAAGAAAGGCATTACAAGGAGTTCTTGTGTCGCTCTGATTTATTACTGGAAAGGTGATGTAACCTGAAAAGTACATTTGTTCGCTCTTCAAAAGGGAACTTGTATCTCAGCTGGGTTTGTTGTTGTGTCAAAGGGAATTTAAAATGTTTTTTTTACTCACACTACTTACCTGACAGTAGGGTCGCCTCAGATTTAGTTACTTTGTTATCCCTTGGGAGAATGCGCGTTTGACATCTGATCGTTTTTGTAACATCTTATCATGATGTGTAGTGGAACACAGCTTCAGATCTTTTTTCTAGTCTTGTGTGAAACACGAAAATAAGAGATTAATAATTAATTCAAGGGTAAGTCAAGTCTCCACATTTTGTAGGTATTTAGCTCTCCTAATTCAAAGCCCAAACTTTTGGATAGACTAACCAATCCCCATTTTTTTTTTATTAATAGCCATACATTACATTTGACATACAAGACTAGCACCAAAACCCTGCTGTAACCATCCGTTTTGCCTAATCCATCAACATTTTTAATTTGGTGAGACACTTTTAGCAAACGTTCTTGTACTTGTGCTGGATACGAGAAATAATCTATTCTAGCAAGTGTTTCAACACAGCTAAAGGTTAGAAAATTCTATGCAGTTTCTGGACTGAAAGGTTTATCTGAATCCATATTGAACAATGAGCCTTTTTTGTACGATACAGTTGAGTATCTGTGTGAATGTTTCAATTGGGTGAGAAAACTACCCATCAAACAATCCAAAACCTTCACCAAGAACAACAATTCTACACTGCAATATAGCCTACAAACGAGGGCTGCACGATTATGGCCAACAATGATAATGACGATTATTTTGATCAATATTGTAGTCACGATTATAATCAGAATTGTTTGGAATTAAAATCGGTTTTCATTACACTGCTATTAAATAAAGTGTACACTTTACAGTGCAAAATGAAGCTTTAAATATGAATTATCATTTTAAAAAATGTACTCAAAAATGTGTAATGTACCGGGCTAACTGAATAAATACACTATTACATTGTGTAAATATTGCAGATGATCAGGTTAATTTAATCGCGTGATTCAAATTTGATTAATTGTGCAGCTCTACTATAAACCCAATCCACTGCTTCACTGCTGCAGTCGGCTCCTTTGAGGGTTCATCTGGCACAAGCCCCTCCCCCTTTGACCTTCTTTGATTATATTTAAATGCGTTGGTCGGCACGCCTGCTGTCAAGATACAAAAGCGTGGTGTGGACTCATATGTTGGTGTGTGTGGGTGTGTTAGCCCGTGTCTATCCAGGCATATTCAGGATAAATATTCACGATTCAACTGGGACACAAAGTAAGGCATACGGCCGACCATCTGCCAGCTGTAGCACCTTGTGTAGCACAGTTACAGAGAGAGGGGCTTTCTACAGTGTGGGGAGTTACATCTGTTCTTTAGTATTGCTACATTACAAAAAAAAATCACACATGACTGTTACAGAGATGTTTGTGCTTAGTTTTTAATCTAAACTTGTTATAAAGGAAGCTTCTGGTGCTCAGTGGTGTTTGTAATCATCTTCCGCCTTTGTCCCACTGACCCTTGACCTCAGTAGGGGTCTAAACTTTGATCATCAACTCAGCTGGTTTTAGACCCACGTTAGCTGTCACTATGGGGACCTCGCAAAGAACACGAGTTGTCATGGGGGTAGATTGTAATTCTGACTCAGCTGAACAGACCTGCCGGTTTCTTGTTTTCTTTTACCCGCTCTGACTCTCTTGACCCATCTCCATTGTCCAGCGAGGCATCTAAATTCCCACTGTGACCATTGTTTCCATATTGGTCTCAGAGAAAGAGCAGATTCAAGGCCTTTATCAGCTCCTGCTGAAGGCTCTGAACTTTTCACTCAGTGACATGGAAGCAGCTTCCACTGAGAACCAATGGAAAACAATACTCAGGCAAAGTAAGATTACTATTTGTTGGACTGACATAACATAGTAGAAGCACCTGCTACTGAGTTAGTAATTATTATACTATTCTCGTTTAATGCTGCCAACTTAAATCCACTAAGAGCCCCACACTGAGATACTTCTTTATTTTGTTGTTCTATTTGATCACATTAAAATTTGTGTAGGACATACTTGATTGTGAGAATGCATTTGTAACTTTCATAAACACTAGTGATGCACAATATTATCGGCACGTTATCGATATCGGACAATATTGGCTTTAAATTTAAGTAAAGGACTTCAGCCATTCCGGTTATTTAATCATCTGATAAAATGACAGGCTTTGCTCCCTAAATCAACCCATAGACATCATATAGATTAGGGCTGAACGATTAATTGCATTATCGCGATATCATAAAACGCAACTTTCTAATCGCAAAGGCTGCAATTATTTTTTCTCGTACTGCCCTGTTAAGTTCAGAGAGTGTTTAAGAAGTGCAGTCCTCATGTTTACATGTGAAGTTAGTTAGATATGTTGAAGAGGTAAAGCCACAGATTTGTTTGCTTTATTGTTGTAATCTGTGCTTTAAAATTTACATTTTATATTTATTTGAAGTTTAAATAAATTTGAAATTGTTTATTATGAAACAGATTTATTTGTTGCTTGTGTTCATTGAAAAATACATGACAAGAGGCCGTTGAAAAAATAATCACATATTAAATTGCAATTGCAATGTTGAAGAAAAAAAATCGCAATTAGATTATTTTACACAATCGTTCAGCCCTAATATACAGTAGATAGATGCCTCATTGCCTGTGAAGAGGCACGACTAAGGTTAGCAGAAGCATCTCCTAGTTTGTATTTTGGTGCCGAAAATAAATTTCATTGTCACGGGTACGTGTGTTTTTTTTCCCTCTCTAATTATGAAAAAAAAACCTTTGGGGGTGGTGGTTGTTTTTTGTGTTTAGTTTTCTTAATTTTGGTTTAGTTTCTAACCTTATGCTCCACAAAGGCGCCATTTCTCAGAGCCGTTTTGTTAGCGACCGACATCACTATTATCCGAGTAATTTCTCTGCGTGAGATATACATGGTGTGAGCGTGTGAACAGGTTGAAATGTGTGAGACTTGAGAGCTTTGCATAATAGCTACCCACATCCTCTCTTCTCACGTTTACAGCACATCTGAGTTGCGACAATGGGCTTTAAATACTTGGACATGAACCGTGACTAGCGTGACTAGCCTTTTGTCCTACACCACAAACTGTCTCTGTTTACAATACACGGAACAGCAATTGTGTGACTATCTGTAAAACACGTCGCCACGCTAAAGGATGCACACAAAATACAGGAAAATGGAATTCATTAGATTCATGTCTAGGAAAACAGCTACTTGCGTGTCCAAAGTTAGTCCACGACTGGCCCGCAATGCCCTCTATCTGGAATATAATATTTATTAGAGTTTTGGCTCTTCTTTGGGTTTTTTAGACGTATCGCGTCTGTCTTTTCTTCCTCTGATTTTCTCTTTTGGGGTTTTTTAGCAGTATATACAGTAACAGCAAGTGCAGGTATAGCGATCTTTCCTGGTGGGTGTTCGGCAGCCGTGCTTTACTGAAAACAAGTTTGCACCATGCACACGCTTCACTATATATCGCGGCAGCCAATGAGGAGGCTCCTGTGTGGGCTCTGCTCACCCCTCCTTTCTCTAAATCCTGTGATTGGAGCTGGAGGGGGTGACCGCCAAAACTTTGTCTTCCGGGGTTTTATTCACTAAATTAATTATAAGCCTCAGACAGCACACAGACGTACGATTTTTTTCAGAAATTATTACTTTTATGATATACTATATGATGCTAATCACAATCTTTTTTTTAATTAAAGAAAATAATTTGAGTACTCCAGCTTTAAGCAGCATCAGTTGTGAAGGATGTTGCAGGCTTTTCTCTCCTGGTGATAAATTGGCCTAATCCCTGATTTGCCTCCTGATGTCAAGATCAGCTGCTCGGCTCTTGTAGCTCTTACTAAAAATACATTTTTTATGTGTTGTAGCCGGCGAGTTAAAGAGGGATGTTCTATGTGTCTGGGCACAAGTTATATAACCAAAGCACACTGAATTACCAGAGGGTGTTTACGCTGACTCACATTTTAGAGAAATTGTGTGTCAGGACGTGGAAGCTTGTGTACGTGTTTTGCTCGGTAGGTGTGCTGCATTTTTTCCTGATGCAGTCATCAACCTATGCAAATCTTAAAAGTGCCCAAAATCCTAATTAAAGCAGCAGCTCCAGAATTACTTAAAAGGCTTTATTTCTGAAATTCAGCATTAACCCTGAAAATCTTTGTTGTCAAAGATCTTGTTAGTTTTTCTTTAAGTAGCATCTTTAGTAATATTTTCTAAAATAGTCACAATTGCTCCCACAGCCCTGTATAAGCTTTTCCGGTGGTATTTATTCTTTTACTGTCTGTAATGTCAATGTTTGTCAATCTAGCTGACCAGGATTATCACTTCAGATGACTTTTTTTAACATGTGAAATGAGAATGTGTGCATTTAACTATTTAAATCTCTTTAAATGTAGAGAAATGTTAAATTCTTTAAAAATAATCATTAGAAAATAGAAAGATTATTAATAATAATGATGTGGAAAAACGTTTTAATTATAGAGAAATGTGCAATAACACCATTTGGGTATTGTGTATGTCTCGTGTAAAGTCAAATTTACTGTGATAGTAAACAAAAAAAATAGCTGTAAAAATATTTACATTTAGTGTTTTTTCAATTATTATGATGAATTTAAGAATATGTTTGTTTTTTTATTTTTAAAAATGGATCAATGTCAGATTAGTAATCTGTGCCTAACACTGCCTCCTACATGGAGGCATAGGTACCTCCATCCACAGCCGTTAATCTTAATTTTTGAGGTTGTATACAGCTTTGATATGTTAAAATACTTTATTTATTTTTTATAAGGGAAGAATTAAAACGAGTGTCCACATAGGTAAATGAATTTAAGTTAAGTTGTTTAAAGCAAGCTCAGTTTCTCATTGCCCCCTATTTTATCTCTGCACCATCTGTAAAATAAATGCATACCTTAAGATATTTTAAAGACAAAAATGATTCAAACAAATGTAATTAGTCAGCTCTACTAGAATAAATAACACTTTCATTTAATCTGATGTTTCATCCACTGATTCCATCTTTCTGATACTTATTTCATATAACATACCGCTTTCAATTTTCCCCTGATTGACCCTCGCAGCACCCTAGTCCACTCATATCTTCATCAGCTTATTTACAAGCATTCTTCAGCTGCTTAGTCAGGCCCTATTGGCTCTTTAACTTTGAAGTGTACAGCACAGACTCTGTCCCCCTCTAAGGAATTAAGCAGTACATTATATCATAATCCTATAGCACAAAAGTGATCCCTTCCCATCAGAGTCTTGTTTTCACACAAACAAAATGTCCTACAAAAACAGCCTGACATCACCTCACACTATTTATAGATTTATAATTATGTGATGATGTCCACCAGTGATGAAGTGATGTGGGCTTGTATCAGTGTGAAGTGTGGACCAAAATGCCTTGTCGTTTTGGCCTCAGCTGTGTTTTCTCTGCTTCTGCTGAGTCACTCTTACCCTCAGCTGTCTCACACGGACCACGAATGACATCAAGAATTACATTACAGTGAATTAAATTAGATTCCTTCTTTGTTAGCCTCGTCAACGTCTAATAGGATTCCAGGAAGACGAGTAGCATCCCAGGAGAAAATTATATGACGGATTAATTGTTGACTGTGATGTCATCACACAACACGTTCTACGAAGGGATGAGTTCAGCATCATGGCTCGACAAAACAATTGCATTACAATTGTTCCTGTGTTGATCAGTTTTCTAAACTTGTTTACAAAGGCGTAGCCTCTGGCAGCTAGTTGACATAATGGGCGTGTACTACGAAGCTGTATTACCTCTAATCGCGCTAACTTCCGGGATATATTCGGCGTGTTCTGTACTACGATGCTGGCTAATGTCTTACTGGGCTAAATCAACGCGGTAACTTAGGCTGAACACCTATCCTGGTTGGGACCAGATGAGAGCGCTGTGCGTTTATCATCCGATGTATTAATATTGTATGTTCTCATGCTTTTACGCATTAAAGCAGAACTAAGTAACTTGTGCTTAGTGCTCCCCCTAAAGGTGCCTTTTGGTTATGTCACTGTCATAAAAACTCTGCACCCCCCGCTGCCGGCCCCACCCCACAGCTACATACTCACCTTTGCTCTCCCAAGACGGTATGCTGACAAAGCGGCTCTGAAAATGGATGGATGGATGGATATTCGTGTGTGTGCTACCTGATGTAGTGCTGGGTTGCGAGTGTATGTATTCCTGTTGCCGCTACAACAGTGTGTTTGTTTTGGGCTGCCGTAAAGCAGTACGTCTTGCCACCGGGTCAGAGGCAGGAAAGTTGCAAGTGCTGTTTTCTGGCCAGAGACAGCAGGGGGTGATGAAAGACCCCCCAATCACCCCATAAGCACTCGTATTACCCTCACAGGGACTATGAGAAGGATTTATTAAGGTAAAAAAGTTACTTAGTTCTGTTTTAACATTGTCAACAGCTTCCTGCCTGCGTTCATTCCTTCCTGCTTTTTCTGCACCAACAGTGTTGTTTTTGGTCTGAATTATGGATTTTAATTCTTCATATTTTTAAATAATTATTCCTCAATTGTGATGTAAGATGCTCTACACAGTTTGTCTGTGTTTGTGATTGGTCTGACGCTGCAAACTCCACAGGAGCGTGCATGTATTCTGTCTGAAATCACCTTGCTTATAGCTGATATCCGGAGTTTCTGAGAAACGTCTCAATGTCCCGCCCTAAACCGCTCCACTTCCTCCCCCTGCCTCTGCCAATCTACCAGAAGCCACGCCTCTACTTTTCTGTACGCGCATCGTGGAACATAACAAGGTCACATCAGGTCACATTGATATAGGTTCTATGGGTCAGGTAAGAGCTAAAATCATATTTACCTGTTTGCTGTTGTGAAAAACAGCAAGTGGTAGTCTATTGGTTGGGCGATCATGGCGCTTATTTCTATTTGTATAGGGGTCTATAGGATGAAGGCGGGACTTATATACATTAATGTATATGAATAACCACCAGCAGTAGACCATAGTAGAAGACTAGTTAGGTATTTTGTTTGCGTTTCAAAGAATGATACATGAACATAGATTTCTCAGAAACTCTGGATATCAGCTTTAAGTGAACATATTTATATCCTGCATCGTAGGACAGGGTCTCTCTGACAGAGAACGTTTGGTTAGGTGAAACCCCCTAATAGAGAGATATCCCGGATATACTTATCCAGCTTCTTAGTACAGGCCCTATAGTCTAGCACATTTCTGAATGCCATATCCACAATACAGAATTAGCTACTTAGGTGGCTAAAATAAATTGAAGAGCTTTGTTTGAGTTATTTGCCAGCAAAAATCACAATCAGAATATAATCCTATTAAAGTGTTAGGTGATGATGTCATTACCGTTAGCTCTTGCATGGTAACTACCATTCATCTTCTTATCTGTCCCACCAATGTGGTTCTAATAGTGCAGTTATGCTACAAAGTGTTTATATGGATTTGCTAGGTTGCATCTTATTGGATGTTTGTCTGAACCGTTTTTTTTACACTTTGGGAATTATTACATGTCATCTTGTTTTTGGTCATTGTTTGAGGTCAGCGAAGGGGAAACATTTGGACATGACTTACAAGACCTCAATATCGGCCTTTAACAGTATCTATGTTTGCGGAACAAAGAGCGTTTGTCTTTCTACAAACAAAAAGGTTGAATAGATTGAAATCTTCTGATCAAAGACATTTGATTACACTTGATTGAATTTCCCTTTTACAAAACTTCCAAATCAGGTTGAAGGACCGTGATGTCTGGGTTTACTTGAGTAATCCCTGCTCCACTGTTTCACAGGCAGTGACTGTAATCGCAGTAATGACACTGAAAGCAGGACTCCATCAGGACATGTCACATGGGGCCAGGCTGACAAAGCTGCTCTGTGTGTGTTTCTGTCTGTAACTTATACCAAAAGAATGAACTGTGGAACTTTGTGTTTTCCTCTCCTTTATTTCTTTCAGTGTCTGGAGAACTCATGTTCATCACTTCTTTAAGTGATCGCTGTTCTTAATCTATTGATGATCTAGGTACAGTAAATACATTTTCCCTACAATTGCTCAACTTATAGGTTGTTTGGAGCAGCGGGAAGTTAAGGTGGGTGCAGGTTTTGATTTCATAATAAAATTAAAGAGATTGACATTTCAGTCAAAGTATTAGAATTTGATGTATTTTGTTGTAAAAATGTAAGAGTGACTGCCCTGAGCTCTATGGGTTGAAACCTAGCTATTACAATCTAATTTAGCTATTGGCTGGAAGTGGTGGTTTTGTGAGATTTTGGTGGCACTAACCATCACCCTCCTATACAAACTAGCACTCGACTCAACAGCAATCTGTGGAGAGTAGGTTGGATTGAGCGAATAAAGAGCTAGAGTGAGCATTAGGTAGGTAGTCAGCATAGCAATAATTGTTCTTTCGCGATTTTATAGTATAGATGGGCGTGTCTTAAAGCAGAACTAAGTAACTTGCGCTTAGCGCTCCGCCTAAAGGTCCTTTTGGTTATGTCACTGTCGTAAAAACTCTGCACCCCCCTGCCGCCGCCCCCACCCCACAGCTATATGCACACCTTTGCTCTCCCAAGAAGGTAGCAACCAATCACTGAAAAATCCTAATACAACAGTGACACTAGGGGTGTTTTCACACATATAGTCCCATGTGACCATGTGAACAGTATGAGGAAGAGAGACAAGTAAAATAAATGAATGATGTTGGAGTAATACAGAAGAGAATGTGGAAATGTGTGTGTGATGTGTTTGTTTGTGTGCTGACAAAGCGGCTCTGAAAATGGATGGATGGATGAATGGATATTTGTGTGTGTGCTGCCTGATGTAGTGCTGGGTTGCCGGTTGCTGCGACGATGGTGTGTGTGATTGCTGTGCGCTGCTGCTGAGCTGTCACTGCATGGAGTTGCTCAGTTCCTTGGACAAAGGTGCCTTTTTTTTGCTGGCTCCGCCACGATATAAGTTTGAGAATAGTGAATTTGTAGACAACCGAGCATTCATTTTTATTGGGCTGCCGTAAAGCAGTACGTCTTGCCACCGGGTCGAAGGCCGGGAAAGTTGCAAGTGCGGTTTTCTGGCCAGAGACCCCCCCCCCCGATTTATGAAGGTGAAAAAGTTACTTAGTTCTGCTTTAACTGCTTTAGGCCCACCTGTAATCGAGGCATTTTTTGAATTTCCAGCCTAGACGCACGCACGTCAGCCAAAACCTCTGGTTTTAGTGACTCTTTATTACGAGCTGTCTTTTTTATCTTTTAATAAATCTTTACGATTGTAGGACAGTTGGTCACCAGACAAATGCCCACCACAAAATAAAAAAGGGAAAATTGCCCACTGCTAAAATGGTTACTGGCCCTATCCCTAACCTGGTAAATCAGCTTTTACTTTGTATAATATAATGGTTATACAGTATATATATATATATATATATATATATATAAGTAGGTATGTCCCAATACAACTTTTTCACTTCCAATACGATACAGATATTGCGGCCTTGAGTATTGGTCGATAGCGATATCAAGTGATATTACTCAAACAGAGAACAATAATCAGCAACAGTAGGAGAAAAACGTACCCATTTATTATTAACCAATTGGTTACATACATTATAACCTTCAACTTAATATCTACAGTACTCTACAATTGAATAAATATAATATAATTTATATCGGAGATTTTAGATGCAGTCCGATTAAATCCGATATACGTTTTCTGGCTGATATCGGGCCGATATCCAATATCAATATCGGATTGGGACACCTCTATATATTAGTGGTGGGCAAACGTTCAAGTTTATTACTCTTTGGGGGAGTAAATGTGCAGTGGGCAAGCATCCCTGTGCCAACATTTTACAGTTTACTTGAGTAAACTAGTATAAATAGAAATAGATTAGCTAAATTAGGTAAATTAAGCTTTTACGATCTTAAAATCCCATAACTCCTTATGCTCCATGTTCTCAAATAGCCAATTTGAATGTTTCATTACAGAACAATAATATATTTTACTTCCTCCATAAACTACATCGTCTAAGTATTTTTGTCTCTAAACCAAGCGTGAAGCATAACACATGGCGTGACTCTTGAAGGTGGATTAGCGCTGTGTGCTAATGCTAAGTCTGAAGACACAAACAACGCTAAAAGACTTTCCATCATCTGCTAGAAGAGAAATGAATGTTTTGGGTTGAACCACGGGCTATAAGCCTTTTAGGTGATAATAACAGCTGATGTCTGTTACACACAGTCAGAAACGAGGAACAAGTCAGAACTAGCTTCAGTTTGAACAGGATAGCAAATAGCATACTGAACCGAGGCTTGATGGTTTAAGTACCTGTAATTGTTTTTTAGTTTTAGTTTTGTTTTTTGTTCATTTGATTTCATGCAATTATCAATTAATAAGTAATATTTAGATATATGCCCTACAGAGAATTAAGCTATGTCGCTAACAGGCTCAACAGTTTTTCTAATTTGTTGAACTTTACTGTTGTTTCAGGTTACATGTGGTGATTTTCTCTTCTTCATTCCTGTTTTCCTCGAGCTTTGGCTGTTTACATGTTCTGGCTTCACAATGTCATGTAATTTAAGATACAAGATACGTTCTTCTAACTCCCTAGAGTCTTTTAAAAAGCTTTTAAAAATATACATGTTCAGACAGGCTTATGGATGATGTGAATAAGCTATTTTATCTCACTGTTTTTAACGTTGTTGTTGTTGTTTTTTGCTTAATTTGATGTAAAGCACTTTGTGACCTCTGTCTGTAAATAGTGCTCTAAAATAAAGTTTACTTACTTTACTTAAAAACTCATTATGAAAAAAAAGATTAAAACAAAAAAAAACTGTTGATGAATGTACTCGTGTACCCGCAGTGAGATCTATAGTAATTGATAGAATCTGTAATATTTAATATGAATATTTAAAACAATAATATTCCATAATTCCCCATTATGTATGACTTTTTTTCCTTTATTTCTTCCTATTTCTCTCCTTCACTTCTGAATTATCTTCCACTGTATGTAGGGATGTCCCAATACAACTTTTTCATTTCCGATTTGATACCGATATTGCAGCCTTGCATATCAGCTGATCCCATTATTGATCCGATACGATATCAGCATTAATCATGCATACTTTTATTATTTATTTATTTATTTTTTTTAATAAAAAATAATAATTCCTTATTTGTAGTGTGGAATGTCAGAAAATGTTTGATCAAGTGATGTTACTCAAACAGAGAACAATAATCAGCAACAGCAGGTATGAGAAAAACTGGCCCATTTATTATTAACCAATTGGACACATACATTATAACCTTCTACAGTATTCTACAATTGAATAAAATAAATAAAAAACGAATTGCAAAAAAAAAAAAATCAGAAATTTGAATCTGATATTCGTTTTCAGGTTGATATCGGACCGATATCCGATATCAATATTGTATCAGGACACCCCTAACTGCATGTCACTGTGTAAATGGAGGACACTGGGGATGCCTTGCTGCTTTGTTTAGAGTGACACAATCCGACAGGCTGGAGAAAGTAACTAATTATAAGTACAAGTACTCACATTACTGTAATTGAGTTGCTTTCATAGGTGTTTGTACTTTTTTGTGTATATTTCCAAATCATTAATTTTACTTGTACTTTACGTTTTAAAAGAAGTAAGTGTAAAAGAAGTAAAGTCATTTGTTGCATTTCTACACCCAAATTTTAGTGAGTGAATTATTATTATTTTTGTTTTAAAATGATCAACGGACATTGTGAAACTACAAAATAATGTCTCTAGACTTAGAGCCTGAGAATTTTTTTTTTATTTTGAATTAAATTGATGATTGTATGTTTTGACAAACCTTTTTTTGTGCAAGATTTGGTCTCTTTCTTTTTAAGTTTATACATGAGATGTTTACTGTATGCAAAGGAACTGTGGCAAGATTTATTACCAAAAATAAATGAAAATGAAAGTAGCTAGTCACTTTTATTTTTGAGTACTATTTAATTGTGCTACTTTTCACTTGTACTTGTACTTGAGTATAATCCAGTAACAGTACTTCTACTTGTATAGGATACATTAGTAATCTTTACACCTCTGCTGAGTCCACACTGGTACAGGCTTTATAACTTTTTATTTTTATTTGTTTAGTCGCAGGACGAAGGGGTTGTGTTTTGTGTTCAGGATAAAAACACTTTATAAGCACAATGTTGTAGCTCATTTTACTGACAGGGAATAATAATCTGGTGACCTGAAGCCTTCTTTGTTACTCTGGTTTAAATGTTGGGACTGTAGCCAAAGGAGTTCACGTTGATCCACTCGTGAACTTGTCTGAGCCGTCTCTCACTCAGAAACAAGTGTCTGCCTGTTGTCTGTCTGACTGAATGCAGCTTAATAGGCTCTTTAGCACAATTATAACTTTGATCGTATGTTGTCTTTTACTAATGAACCTAATTGACTGTAAGGGCTGGTTTATGATGTCATGCCACCTGACTCATCACTTTCTCTGAAGCTTTTCATCATCTCTGAGCACTTATGTTGTTATAACCTGCTTCTGAGCTCAGGTTTCTTTCTGGCAAAAAACAGCTTTTTTTTAGCCCAATTAGATAAAACAAAGTAGTAGATTATCTGCTGTAATTCAAGGGGGTTTTGTACATCTTTTTCTCCTCTGTCTGTACCAGACACTCATCCACACACACACACACACACACACACACACACACACACACACACACACACACACACACAGTCACAAACTGTCCTTTCAGTGCTCCCTAAGGCTGCTTACTGTGACAAATGTGAGCCTTTGCAAGTGCACACAAACTCCAGGCTCAGTGCCACATGCTCATCCAGTAGAAACTGTACAAACGGCTCCTAAACTGCTTTTAAAGATGTTTTCAGTGCCATGCTGGTGTGAAAAAACATTACAATGATTTGTGATTAATGTGTTTCTAATCCAACAAAATGCTTGAAATTGACTCAAAGCATCCTGACATTTTCACGCAAACTGCTGTGTTTTCTTCACCGCTTTAACAACAGGGCTGACATTAGATCAAAGTGATTGTCTTACAGCACAGGACAGCTGAATATAATGAACTGTGTCAGTTTGCACAGGTTAGATGTTTCTTATGCACTCTGTGTTCAGCTATTTTTCCTTTAATCTTTCCACTTCCTCTTCTGATGATCCGTAAATCCATAGTGAAATATTGTTTAAAGGAGCCGTGTTTATATGAAGAAAAGCACACAGAGCAATTCCTTAATGATATCCAGGGCGGGACTGTTTACTCATGCTTTTGCCTCACACGTGAACAGTAGCACCACTGTGCTGTGTGGGTGCGTGTGTGTGTGGGTGTGTGTGCTGGCACCCCATGCTTTTTCAGATGCATAAACACACTGGTGCTGCACAGTAGCAGCACTTATTTATTCTAACTACAAATGTTTTTATGCTGTAGTCCAGAGATGGTACATTTTTATCACAAAAATGTGATACAATTTGACCAATCTGAGCTTTTAATACAGAAAAGAACAAAAGCTTAGCGTATTTCTGAGTCATTTTGTTCTATATTTTTGATGATTTGTGAATTTTTATCGTCAGTTTGTTTATATATTTCCTTCTTTTGTGTGTTTTTGTTTTCATTTTGTGTTTTTTGAGTCATATTTTTACATTTTTGTTTTCCTTTGATGTATTTTTCTGTCATTTTGTGAGTTTTTGTTGTATATTTTTCACAGTTTGTTTACTGTAAGCTGTTCAATGTTTTCTGTTGCACTTTTTGATCATGTAAAGCGCATTGCATTGCCTTGTGCATGAAATGTGCTATACAAATAAATGTGTCTTGCTTATTTCTGTTTTCATTTTGTTTATATATTGTTTTTGTTTTGATGTGTTTCTAGAGACAGTTTGTGTGCTTTTGTTGTCATTTTTTTAGTGTATTTTTTAGTCATTATGTATGTTTTTCAAGTCATTTTATGCATGTATTTTGGGGGCCGTGCTGAATTAAACCGAGGCGGCCCCTGGGCCGCCATTGCCTTTGTCTACCCTAGTCTTTCAGCTGTTGTACCAGTGTGTGCAGAAGGAGCTGTCCTAATATCTATATTGAATTACAAAAAAAATCCTCCTCAATCATTTTACCTAAAGCAAACTGGACACTTCTCCAAATACAGTAACTGGATTAGAATGTTCAATAATTCCCATCAAAACCCTTCCTTATGGAAAGTCTTCCTAGATTAATCAAGCCAAGTTTAACCCTACGTAATAAAAGTCAGTTGTTATTAACAGGTGTGTAAAACCACACGTCCCAACACTGTCTGTTAGTGTGTATTTTAAATGTATTACTCTTGTCTTCCAGGATTCGTCCTCAGCTGGCCAAAGAGAAGATCGAGGGATGTCACATCTGTACGTACGTCATGCCAGAAGAACCTCAAGTGGTCTTGGGGAAGGACAAGGCCTTTACCTACGACTTTGTCTTTGACATGGACACCCAGCAGGACCCCATCTACACCCACTGCACCGAGAAGCTCATCGAGGGTTGTTTTGAGGGCTACAACGCTACCATATTTGCTTATGGACAGGTAATACTCAGGGTTCCCGCGGGGTCTTAAAAAGTCTTAAAAGCATTGAATTTATGAATTGGGAAATAATACCTTAAAAAGACTTGAAAAAGTCTGGAATTTTGATATCTGGGTCTTGAAATTTGTGCAGTAACTTCAGGTATCACATTTACCTCTCTAAAGTTTCCATTTGTCAACCACTATTATTTTGATTAAATAACGTAATAGCCTAAATAAACAGTGGCGGAACCAATAATTGAGAACGCAACGCCGCCCGGATCCGAACACTTCACTTTGCGACAGACTGACCTAAACTTCTCTCTCTACGTCCTCTCGTCAACGTCGACTGGGACGCACATCGCATGTAGACCCACTTCATGCTGAGGTTATGGGGAAATGTAAATTTAATGAAGCGTGGCAAGATAAACAAGCATTTTGTCACTGGTTAAAACCGGTGGACAACAACGTATTTGAGGCTTTTTGTACAGTATGCAAAAAAAAGATTCAGCTTGGTAACATGGGTGTGAAGGCTTTGGAGTCTCATGCCAAGTCAGGTAAGCACATCAACTCTATCAAAGCTAAGGAGAAAACACTTTCCATCGACGGAGTGTTTCAACCTGCTAACGTTAGCCAGCTAACTGTTAACGCGCCTGAAGCAGAAGATAGCGTTAACCAACCAGCTGCTTGCGCTAGCACAGCCCCTCCAGTTACGACCGCTAACGGTAGAGTGGATCTGCGCACAACTTTTGGATTCACACCTACAATGAAAGCAGAGGTGTTGTGGACTCTTAACACCATCGCCAAACATCAGTCCTACAATGGAAATGAGGGTATTTCAGAGCTTTTCAAAAGCATGTTCCCTGATTCCGACATCGCTACCACGTTTACTTGTGGGTCCGACAAAACGGCATACATAGCCAAGTTTGGTTTAGCGGTTCACATCAAAGAGGAATTGGTGTCCAAAGTAAACAAATCGCCGTTCGTTCTTATGTTCGACGAGAGCCTCAACGAGACAACAAAAAACAAACAGCTGGATGTGCATGTTCGCTTCTGGGACGAGGGACAGGTTCAGTCCAGATACCTGGGCTCCCAGTTTATGGGACATTCCACTGCACAAGACCTGCTGTCACATCTCAAAGTAAGCATAACCTTTTTTATTCTAAATGTTTCTCAATCTATATTGATATAATTTTGTGGGCACACATCGTCCTGTAAAAGCAATGTCACATGACCAATTATGTACTTGCCTTAACAATGTTTATTTTTTATGTTTATGTACTTGGCAGACACTTTTATCCAAAGCAACATATAAAATACATAAAAAACAATCACTATAAAAATTCTAATAACTTATGGAAAGAATAATGTTGGTACAAGTAGAATACATAAATGGTCGTCTGTAAGGTTCCTAATCAGTCCTTTTTCATAGCACAGATGCACAAGTGAACAGATGTGTCATGTACTCTAAAAATGTTGGAATTGATTCAGTAAATTTTTTTGGTCTTTTGAAAATCTAAAATATAACTGACCCAAGTATACAACTGTGCCTTATAGTATAATGATGTGTAGTACTAGTATTGTGTGTGTGTGTGTGTGTGTGTGTGTGTGTGTGTGTGTGTGTCTCTAACAATGTGTGCTGCTCATCTTGAGTAACCAAATGCAACCCTTTTTAAGGAATGTATGGACAAACTGGACCTCAGACACTTGGTGTCCATTTCAATGGATGGGCCCAGTGTGAACTGGAAACTCTTCGACATTTTCCAGAAAGATCAATCTGAGCAGTACGGAGGTGAGGAGTTTATAATGCCATTACTGTGTGTGTGAGTATGTATATGACCCATTTGTAATTATAAAAATTAATTTTATTTGTTGTGCACTTTTACATTGAATAAACTATTTAAACGTGCTACAGAGCATTGCTACATAGAATTTGTTTTTTTAATATCAAGTTTCCAATGAAACCTTCAGGTGTTCAGCTCATTTGTGTGGGGAGCTGTGGCTTACACACGCTACACAACGCATTCAAGTGTGGGTTCAGTGCATGGCAGCTGGACAAGTTGCTGAGAGCAATGCACACATTGTTTCACAATGTGCCTGCCAGGAGAGAGGATTACATCACCATAACCAAGTCCAGTGTGTTCCCCCTGTCTTTCTGTGCCCATCGTTGGGTAGAAAACCTTCCGGTTGTGGAGAGAGCCTTGGCTGTCTGGCCATCACTTCTCCTGTACATGGAAGCTGTGAAAACAAAGAGACTCTCCAACCCTGGGACAGGTAGGCCCTTCTTAAATGCTGTGAATAGGTCTGTGACTGTGTCCTAATCAGTGGTGGAAAGAGTACTGAAAATCTGTACTCTAGTACAAGTACTGTTATTTTGCTAAAATATTTCTCAGAGTAAAAGTACTGGTGTTAGAGAAATACTCCAGTAAAAGTCCAAAGTAATCAGAGTTAGGGCTGGGCGATATATCGAATATACTCGATATATCGCAGCTTGTAGTCTGTGCGGTGTTGAAAATGACCATACCGTTAAACTCGCGGACTTTTTTTTTTTTTTTTTTTTTTTTTTTTTTTTTTAAATATCTTAGTGGCATTATGCACAAAAGGTGCACTTAAATTTAGTGTTGTTTTGAAATGTCATCTTAATGACAATATGCACAAAAGGGCACTATTTGTTTTAAAATATTGTAGTGGCATTATGTACAAAAAGTGCACTTTAATTTTGTGTTTTGAAATGCCATGTGAGTTGCATCCTGCACTAATGTCTTGTTTTGAAATGTCTCTGTGACAATTTTGCACAGAACGTGCACTTTCTGTTGACAATTTTATGTTTGAGCCACTCACTGTTTAATAAATACAGTTATGTCAACTTTGACTTAGTTGTGATATCCCCTTTTTTGCATGAAAGTTTAAAATTGGCATATATTAATGCAGTATGATCAAGAATGTTTTAATGTAGACATATAGAATCATCATACTGGTGTGATTTTGTGCATCAAAGTGTTAATTCAAGGGTAATGCAAAATATCGAGATATATATCGTGTATCGTGACATGGCCTAAAAATATCGCCCAGCCCTAATCAGAGTATTAGTTCCTTTTAACGGCTGATGTCACCGTCACTTCTCCAGACTAGGGCTGGAAATTGTGTGTTTTCCTTTACCAAAAGTTAAAACACCAACAATCTATTCATCATTAATCATTGATAAGATACAAAACAAGTGTTTTTCCCTCATTTTTCCCTCATTTGAAGTTTTTGTTTCCTTATTCAGTAAATGTCTCCGGCAGACAAAAAACTAAATGACATGAGGAGCCGCGACTATTGATTAAATATCCATGAATCCATTTTAACTGGTTAAATTCTTCATTCAGAATCAATGAAAGATCAATCATTAACGTCCATTTTTTGTTTGGTTTTGTTTTCCGTCCTCATGACCCGGTTTCCATCGGCTTGTTTGCTATCAGATCACCTTACTGGCTACAAAAATGCAGATAAAAGCTTTGGATAGGAATTAAAATTGGACTCAGTACTCAACTATGATTTTAAAAGTAACTTAGTAGATTACATGGATTAATGAATACTTAAGTACAAGTAAAACTACAGACTTGAAAATCTACTCATAAAAGTACAACTACCCCCAAAAAACTACTTAATTACAGTGATCTGAGTATTTGTAATTAATTACTTCCACCTCTGGTCCTAATCCTGGTGTTGGTATGGCCTTGTCATAGTTTTTGTAATATGGCTAAGTTGAAATTCTCCTGCCTCTCTGTCTGTCTGTCTGTCTCTTTCTCAGCATCCTATGACACAGTTGCAGCAGCCATAAAGGATCCACTCATCTTGGCCAAATTGCAGTTCTACGCAGCACTTGCCAGGACCTTCACTCCCTTCTTGAAAAAATATCAGACAGATAATCCTGTGCTCCCATTCCTCCCCAAGGATCTCACCGAGTTGATGATGGTGATAATTTACATAACGTTATAATAACCACTGATTGGGCTCAGTTGATACATTTTAACAACATGGGGTTTGTGGTTAGGATGTCTAGTAGAAATAGTGGCTACATTGTGCATCATCATCAGACAATTTGATGTTGGTGATTAATGTGCCACACCCGACATTTCTGTGTTTGTCTGTTGACAGAGTCTACTCAGACGTTTCATAAAGAGAGAAGTCCTCCACGATATCACTGCCCTGCAGCTGACCAAACTGGATGTTACAGACAAGACCATCTGGCTCAGCCCACAAGACATCAGCATTGGTCTAGGTGCAGAGTCGGTCCTTAAGGTAGTGTGATGTTTTCAAAAGATCGTTTAACAAATGGTTAGGCTGAACCAGGTCAGTGAAGACATGTTCTATATTCATGGCTAATTTCTCTGTAGAGCATCAAAGGTGCAGAGCTCAGGGTGCTAGAGTTCAAGAGAGAGTGCATGCAGGGACTGTGTAACATCATCAGGAAAGTGCAGGACAAGAGCCCCCTCAAGTATCTGACTGTTAGGCAGTTGGTGTGCCTGGATCCGTCAGTAATGTACAGAGAACCCGAAAGATGCAGGAATCACATGAAAGGGCTGGTTCAGAGGTTTCTTCAGGATAAACAGCTAACTGATACTTCTGCAGGTAGGAATAAGAGGCAAATTATAGACTTCACAAGAATTTATCCTCAATCTGATTTGCTGGTAATGCCCAATGATTTATCAATGTTTTTCTCTATTTTTTCTCATCTGTTTTGTCATAGGGGACGTCATACTGCAGCAGTTTGACAGTCTCCTGTCCTTGGAGAGCAGGAGTGAGGACTTCCTCTCCTTTCCTCCCATGCAGAAGAGGCTGGACGTCTTCCTGTGCAGTGCCATGGAGCCTTATCCAGAGCTGTGGGCCTTCTGCAAGAAGCTGCTCATCCTCTCCCACGGCCAAGCTACGGTTGAACGTGGATTCTCCATCAATAAAGAGGTTGAGTCAGATAACTTGAAGGAGGACACTGTGGTCACACGGAGACTGGTGTGTGACTACATCATACAACATGGAGGTGTTACCCAGGTAAGATGACCCCTGCCTGGACTAGTAATATGTTGTTGACTTAAAAGTTGATAGAATCAACATACATAGTTGGTCTCTTGAGTTTGTCACTGACTCTGGTTCTCTTTTCTCAACCCGATACCCAGGTTCCACTCAGTAAACAGCTACTGGCAAGTGTAGCAAGAGCTAGGACAAGGTATCGTATCCATCTTGAGACCAATAGAAAGAACAAGGAGGCAAAAGACCAGGCTCTCAAGAGGAAGGAGGCAGAGGACTGTCTTCAGGAGTTGAAGGTGAAGCGAAGATGCATACAGGAGGTATCTGAGGGTCTGGCTAGGGATGCGGACAGGCTGGCTGAGGAGGCTGAAGCGAAGGCAGGGAGCAAAATGACTGACCTGATCACCAGGTCCAACATCCTGCGGAGAGGCCATAAGGAGAAGTTGGCAGAAATGGCTCTCCTTGATAAAGAGATCACTGCTAAGAGTGCAGAACTTAGGGGTTGATTGTGTGATCGTAATCTTATTTATTGTTGAGTTTATTTTAATTGTGTATTGCTCAAGAGTGTACTCCCCATATTCCCAGCATGGAATAAGTAGATTGGTTAATGTTAGCAATGTTAAAAAAACAACTTAACTGTGTTAAGCAATCTTTTTTTTTTTTGTGGTCTGCTGAAAATTTCTTTGGTTTTTCACACCTCTGTTTGGCTTGTTGTCTGTGGTCTGTGCTGTGGTGTTGTAGCGTAAGTAGGCCTACTCACTATTATGCTGCAATATTACATAATTCTTCCGTAATGCTTTACGCAGTCCACATTTTCACATTTGTTTGAGAAATAAATGATCAAACAAAAAAAAGTGTTTTTCTTTGCCGGTAGGTCTGTGAAATATGCCGTGAAATAGGTATTAAATTTTTATATAAATGGTCTTAAAAAGGACTTAAAAAGACTTGAATTTGACTTGAAGAAACCTGTAGGAACCCTGAATACTACATCAGTCTACCACCGAGCGAGCAAACATATCCATTGGTTCACACACATGCAGTCCGCTGGCCAATTTAGAGACTCTTTAACATACATGAGAAAACCATGCATTGTACCAGGTGAAAATGAAAGAGATTGTTTGGCCTTGAAATCAATGAATTAATGAAAAATCATACCCTAGAGAGAGATAGTTTATTGCTAAATGAAGTGTTAAAGAAACTAAAATGTGTCTTCAATTGTATAACTTTCGCCATGCAAACATGTCTAATTGTAAAGTCAAAAATCAAATGTAAATCAGTCCAGTCTTTGAAGAAGTCAACCCTTTTTCAAAGCATATGGACAAGTCAGCATGGCTAACCCATGTAGTCTTTTGTTATTTTTATGCTTTTCTATCAGACTAACTCAAATTTTTCAACCTTGGGGCTGTGACCCAAGGTTGTGGGGTCACCAGAAATGTCTAGTCATTGTAAAAAAAATTACTGATTGTTTTTTTTTAATTATTATTATTATGTTTTCCACACACAATCTCAAACAAAAGTATTATATACTTTTACTTTCTCAAATGTAAATCTAGTTCAAATAAAATGCAGTATAAAAATTTCTGAGCTGGTGCATCTTGTCACTTTTTGCACTAATTCTGGCTACTTTTTATTTGTAACACACTATTAAAAAAACATGATTAAAAAATGAATTTTAGAGAAAAAATGTCTCAGTGGTTGCCAGAAATTTGTGATATAAAAATGGGAACCACTGAACTAACTCATTGTTGCTATTATACACTATTATAATACTTTTATGTGTGTTGAGTACTGCCTAAAATATGTGGCACTAGATTTTTAATTTCATATATGGATGAAAAAGATTTTTTTAATGTAAATTAGGTTGTCATCTGCATAAAGGCATATTTTTTAAAATACAAAAAAACTGTACATTTTTGCTGGCATTTTTACTTGTTACATCGCTAAGCGAATCAGTCGCAACGTTTTGTCACTCATTTGCAAAAGAAATAATTGTATTTACTGATTAATTTCATCATTAGAACCTCCTTAATTAGACGCTTTCTGAAGTGAGAATGAAGTGACACACTGCACCTTCTTTACTTGAGGTTTGAAGTTACATTACAGCATTTTTGCGGGAGCAGATTTTCTGCTTCTGTTGTCAGTTTATTGAGGCCAATGGTTGAATACATTTTGCTGTGCTGTAATTTGTCTAATGTCACTATTTTAGAGATTTAATCATAGATGTGTTCACCTTTTATTATGCCGTCTATCATGTGGTGTGTTCATATGGTATCACATAATGAGGGAAATAAGACCTGCAGCAGCTCAGCTGTCAGATCATCCAACGTGTCCGTACCTGTGCTCATCACTACAGCTTTGTATTGGCTCTGATAGACCAGCCTTAGAGGGAAATGAAGAACAGGGAGTTTATTGCTTAATCGTAGCAAAATTAGAACGACTTCATGCCAGGACAGCAGTCTAACAGGGCCACAGCTTATAGCCATGGTTTGTTTTTCTGGAAAACCCCAGAAAAAATCGATAGAACTGTCGTGTATGAACAAAACATATGTTTGCTTTGCAATAAGAGAATGAGTGAAAGGATCTGTGTGAAGGTAACACAATCTGTTGCCTTCATCGTTACCTGGACAGACATCCAGAAAAGATCTTGGTTTGTTGCCATGTTTTATAAGATTCTTCATTGGGAGGAGTTTTGAATGTCTCATGTAAACACTTGAACCAATAAGATAAAGCAAGTGTCTGATATTTCTGATATCAGGCTCACCTTAACTGTCAAACTCTGATGAAAACTTGCTGTTTTTCTTCACTCTCCCACAGTGCTCGTGTTGCATGTTTTCCCCAATTAAGCAATGCACAAAATTATTCTTGACAAATAATGTACATTTATGTTATTATAATTTTTTTGTTTTTTTCATTCGCACTTTTTAAATTACATCCTGTCAGATCAAGCATCAACTTCATTAATTTTACTTTTTTTTTCTTTTTTCCTTCTTTTTTTTTTCTTTTCTTTTTTTTTTTTTTAACTTCATTAATTTTACAATGCAATGTCCCAGCATTAGGTTTGAACAACTTATCAATGAGTTTATTAAGATGTATGATTATCAGTGACGTGCAGTCAGGGGAGGCAGTGCCTACCCAAGGGTGAATTGACATTTTGATTTTAATTTGATATACTTATAATACAATTATAATTTGTTTTTCAATTTCCCAAATGACTCAACACCGCTATTTCCTGGTACGGCAGGAAGTGTCACTCCGCTGTAAGGTAGGAGGAGGCCACACCCTCTCCCATTGCTGGCCCATTGCTGCTCTGCCTCTGGGCCTCATAGCCTGTGTTTATGTGTTTGCGCATGCGCAGTCAGTTTCCCAATATGAAAACCATTTACGTAAAAAGGCAGATTGCTATGCTGCCTTTAGACGTAACCGTGCTATGCTAAATGCTATACGTCCGTTCAGAGTGCATTAGTGAATTGATACAGCGTGGCCGCTGCTACGTTCTCTAGTGCAGTGGTTCCCAAAGTTTTTGTGCCCCAGGTACACCAAAGGACAAGTAAAAACCTGAAGGCACACCTATTGTGCAAAACAGCCGTTATCACTCATTTAATGTACAATATTTGTAAATGTGCTTAATTATTTACTATTGGCAAATAAAATGTGACAAAGACAACTATATTACTTGTGAAATATTTATTAACTAAATATTTTTTTAAAAATGTAGGTAGATTTTGCCTCTGTATTACAATTTGACCTTTGACAATTAACCTTATTCGAATGATCCTGATGACATCATTCCAGACCGTAATGATTAAACAAAAGTAAATGTTCGCAAAGATGCATCAGTTATTTCACCACTAGAGGCCATCATATTTTAAAGTATTAGAAGCTATCATTAACCTACGATGTTTCAGACTCTACAATCTCTGGCATCAATGGTTTCGTCCGCAACAACAGAACAACGTTTCCCACAGATCTTCTGTAGCTCTGATTAGATGTTTAAACACTCTGAGCAGGTGAAGCTGATTAAAGCTGACTCATGTTTTCATGGAGCACCGCTGCACTTGATGAGAAACGTAGGGAGTTTTATAGGCACAGCAAAGTGCCTATAAAACGGGCACTGGTGGCTTTGTATTTCTCAGTCAGTGATGATTTGCATAGTTTTTTGGCAGTTTAGACAGTGTTTGTGGTGGTTTAGGCGCTGTTTAATGCAGCCAGGATGGGAGAGGGAGGGCGCCGCGCCTAACATTTCCCCATGAAAAAAACATTCCTTGCCTCACATTGACGGTGTTTCATGCTGATTCTGTCCGTTTCTGCGTTTAACAGTAGATTTCGTTTTCATTGGTCGATTTCGTCCATGATTTTGTTGACAAGGATTTTATATGGCTCTAAATAATAATCTATGGTGGTCACAAAATCGCACGGCACACCCGGACTTGCCTCACGTCACACCAGTGTGCCACGGCACACCGTTTGGGAACCACTGCTCTAGCGAGGGGGCAGGATAACACTACAGGCAGGATGACAGTGCGAGAGATGATAAAGAAACTTTTTTTTTGAGGAAGAACGACAGCTTTTTAAAGATGGGAGACCAACACCTGAGCTACCAGACCTTCAGCAAAGGAAAGGTCAGAAAATTGTTCGTACTTTCCACAGTGAATGGTACAAAAGGAAGGATTGGCTTTGTGGATGCGTCTCACTGAGGCTGTTCTGAGTTGTTGTTGTTGTCGTTTTCTTCGTTTCTGTGTTTCCAACACAAACAACGGATGCGCTGCCGTGTCATGAGATATATCTTGTTGGGAGAGTATGGAGGCTATATTAAATAATTCTTTATGTTTCTTTAAAGGTGTTTTTAGATTAACACTTGCCAGCTGAAACATGAAATTGTCATTGGTGTTGACATTGGCGGTCTCGATTTGCAACGCCCTGCCTACCCAACCCTAGTGCTCACGGCACGTCACTGTGGATGATTAAATGTTTTGTATGTCGAGGAGGTTGTTGGACATTATCAGTTGATGGTTTCAACTCTTCGTTTAATGAAAATACCAGACAATGGACAGTGTGGGCATCATTGTTTGGTACATTTCTGCAAAATGAATCACAATTTTTTTTAGTCAGTTGTTAACAAGCCAAATGGGTGTTTATTTATTACTAATATTTTTAGTGCAGGAACCTTCTTAATTAGATTGTTTCCAAACTGCAAACAAGAAACACAAAGTGGTATTACAACTCACTTTTTATTAAAGATACTTTATATTCATGTTCTGTGTATTTATAGAATAGAATAGAATACACCTTTATTAATTCCATGAGGGGAAATTCACATTTGCAGCAACACAGTCCATACAGTATAAGAGCGTAAGAGAGTAAGAACAAAAATAAATATAAATACTAACAGGATAATAGTGCAAAAAAATGTAAACATACATAATTAGAAAAATAACAACAATAACAGAAAGAAAGAAAAAGAACAAATGTGCAAATGGCAATTGAGGAATGGTGGTGGGGGGTGGTGATTTTAACTAAAATCCATTAGGAATTGTAGCTTTCAAGGAGCATTACCCTTTGCAAAGTGTTTGTCAGGTCATTCCAGGCCTCTTATTGCAGCAATAATATAATGTAGAATACAATTTGCAATTTTTAAACAATGCCTTCAGAGGTATTTCATTATTTATAGTTTAAAAAAAACACACAAAAAAGTGCCCCATCAATGAAAAATAAGAGATTTGTATGAAGGCTCGGATTTTTGAAGTGTTAACTGATATAAAAGCTTAAATTGTACATGAAAAAAGGAATAATAGCACTTTCCAACTTTGTTCTTCCTAATATTCCGCTTCTTTATCCTCCCCCGCTTTGTTCCCGATCCTCTTATACTCCTGTCAAAGGGCCTTTCACAATCCACACACACACACACACACACACACATTCAATGCAGCTCAGCACACATGCTTTATCATGGCACAGGTGTGTGAACTCGTAGAATAAAAACTATTACACACCAGCTTTTTCGTGCACATTCTAGCTCCATACACACATTATTTTCTACATATGCGTGTGTTTGTGTCTATAAGTTTAGACACACACACACACACATTGGTGTCAGGCTGTCTTTCAGTCAGTGCAGCGGGAAAAAAAAGGGGGCGACGTGTGAATTTGAACCCAGTGTTGCATTCCTCTTTGTCACCCTGGTGATCAACCCCCACAATTCCTGACTAGCAACACCACACGCTTTACCAACCCCACTAAAGTGTAAAATGTTTCAGCATTTCAACCCAAGCAAATGCTTTTCAACCAAAACCATAATAACATGGGTTACAGACTATAATCAGCCCTTTTTTCCACTAAAAATAAAATCAATAACGAGTGCTTTTGCTTTTGACTCCAGACGGGTTCAGGGAAGACCTACACCATGGGAACCGGCTTCGATGTCAACATCGGAGAGGCCGAGCTGGGCATCATTCCCCGGGCCGTCTACCACCTGTTCAGAGGGATCGAAGAGCGCAGACAAGCTGCCACCGAGCAGGGACGGCCTGTTCCTGAGTTCAAGATCAATGCACAGTTCCTAGAGGTGCACACACACACACACACACACACGGAGAGAACAATACCTGACAAACTCGCACAATAAATGTAATTCAGAAATTATTATTATATTAAGACGCTCTTGTAAGCAACAACACGCGATCGACCTCAGTTCCACTCAGAAGCAGAAGAACACGCAGACAGCGAGAGGTCAAAGGTCAGCAGAGGGCTTGTTAAAGTGCCCTGATGACCCACCTGCCATTAAACTGTCATTAGGCTGCCTCTGAGGTCAGCGCCAGGCTTTATTTTTAACAGCCAACAAGTGGCTGCTAACAGCTGCCTAGGACGCAGCTGAGTCCAGGCCACAAGGCATGGGAAATGCAAATGATGTAGGGTCAATTACAATTTTAATCACATAATTAATTACAATTATGGCATAATTGTAATTGTAATTGGAAAAATCTGTTGCTGTTATAATTGTTCAGATAGTTGACTTTGTAATTGTAATTGGTACAGTATGTAAATTCTATAAAAACTCATTTACAATTTAATTAAAAGCAAAACTGTGGAACCATCAGCCAATTCTATGGCTTACACATACTGTACATAGTCAAAAATATTTCAATATGTTTCAGATTTAAGTTTACCTCTTTGGGATCATTTTACCATTTAAAAAATCATTCAAACCGAGGGCTATACTGACAGAAAAAAGTCTCAGACGCCCACACCAAAATATTAAAACCAATATTCTCATTGATTAGGAAGCATAACAATGAAACCAAGAGATGAGAAACAAATTAGATGATTGATAATATTTTTTAGTGTATTTTACAGCTGATTTAAGACAAAACTGACCCATTATCATAGGAGATATGTTTTATGGGATTAGTTATTAAAGGCTCAGTAATTGTGATTAATTGTAATTGAACTTTAGTCATTGAGTACGTAATTGTAATTGACTTTCAGGGGAAAAATAATCATTGTAATTTTAATGGTATTTAGGAAAAAATGCTGGTCACCGTAATCGTAATTGACATGGATAATTGAAGATGTAAGTGTAATTAAGGCTGAACGATTAATTGCATTTGTGATATTATCGCGATATCATAAAACGCGATTGTCTAATTGCAAAGGCTGCAATTTAAAACAATTAGAAATTCTTCTTTCAAGTTCAGAGAGTTTAAAAAGTGCAGACCACATGTTTACATGTTTCATGAAATGTGAAGTTATTTAGATATGTTGAAGAGGTAAAGCCACAGATTTGTTTGCTTTATTGTTGTAATCTGTGCCTCAAAATTTATATTTTATAGTTATTTAAAGTTTAAATAAATCGGAAATGGTTTATTATGAAACAGATTTAGTTATTGCTTGTGTTCATTAAAAAATACATGACAAGAGGCCCATTAAAAATAATCGCATATTCAATCGCAATATTGAGGAAAAAGATAACAATTCGATTATTTTCCAAAATCGTTCAGCCCTAATTGTAATATAAAAATGTAATTGACCCCAACCCTAGATGACACCATGCAGATTTTATTTGTCTTTCCCCCTCCCCCACCAGCTTTATAACGAAGAGGTCCTGGATCTGTTCGACACCACCAGAGACCTGGAGACCAGGAAGCAGAAATCTAACATCAAGATCCATGAGGATGCCACAGGAGGCATCTACACTGTGGGAGTGACCACCCGCACCGTCACCTCAGCAGCCGAGGTCAGCCATGACTCTCACTATCACTGCACCCACATCACGGCTGCTCACACTACGTTTAACCAGGAGGGGTAAAAGTTGACCAAACAGTTTTTATCCTCTACCTCCGTCGAAGGGTATTCCGTCTGTCTGTCTGTGTGTGAAGAGTGTCGTAGGTCTTTTAATGCAATACCCACCTACCATTCTCACACCAAAACATTGGTACTAATGGGGGGATTCCAGGTAATGGGAAAAAAATTCCGGTTGGTCGATTTTTTGCGAAAAAACAGCGTTTTTGAGGAATTGTCATGGATTGATTTTAAAGAAGGAAAGGAGATGGACCATTGATACTTTGCTGTAAGGTGACATTCACTCAGGGCTTTAGATTAGAGCTAAAATGTTTCCGATCTGATCATTTTTAGCGAAAAAATTTCATTTTTTTTTTTTAAAGTGTCTTTTTGGACTCTTTGATATTTTATGTAGGTATAAATCATTCATGCATCAAAACATTGGTACTAATATGGAGATGGACCCCTAAACTACAATGAGTTGAACACCCCTCCCTGCTTTAAAGGGTGAAAAACACCTTGTTCCATTCACTGTGTCTGCTTCTATCTCCTCTAGATGATCCAGTGTCTAAAACTGGGCGCTTTGTCTCGAACCACCGCCAGCACCCAGATGAACGTTCAGAGCTCACGTTCCCACGCCATCTTCACCATCCACCTGTGCCAAGTGCGAGTCTGCTCTGCTGATAACAACGTGAGGTTTCCTGATGCTGAGCAAACCAACCACAAACAGCGTGGAAACACATGCACTCTCTTGTTTTTCTCTCTCCACTTTCCAGGACAACGAAACAGACAATCGTCTCGCTAACGACTCTGAAATCAATGAGTTTGAGACGCTGACGGCAAAGTTTCATTTTGTGGATTTGGCCGGTTCTGAGAGGCTTAAGAGAACGGGAGCAACAGGAGACAGAGCTAAAGAGGGCATCTCCATCAACTGTGGGCTGGTGAGGAGGCTGTTAGAGTAAACTCTGGCTTTTTAGAGGTTTAAGTTTTTATGAATATTATTTATTACAAACAACACTGTAAAGCATTTTTCTGTAAAATAACAGTAAAGTGCTTGCAGCAGAGACGCCTGTACTTTACTAATATTTATAGTATTCATACTGTGAAATGACTTTACAGCTTATTACTGTTTGGGTGAATTCCAGTATATTTCTGGATTTTTTTTCTATTTCTAGTAACATACTGACAGCAGAGGCTCCAGCAATATACTGTAATTTTGTAGTTTCCATATTTTAAAATTAAAACTTGGACATCGCTGTCAAATTAAGCCGGGGGGGATTACTTTTTTACTTTATTTGTGTATTTATTTATTTATTTTTTCCATCATTGTTTTGTTATTTTTGATACATCTTATTTTTCTATTCAAAACAGTTTTCAAAATGCTTAAGGCCAAATTCTTTTAATCAGGGTTTTGACCTCAAAATGTTGTGATGACAGACTTCTATTGGCTACATTGTGAATTACAATGTGTGTTTCCCCAATAAAGACACCATTATTTAGGATTAGTGTTTGTTTTACAGTATCAAACTTCAGCCATTCCTGCCCAGTCACAATATTAGCATTAAAAAAACTACAAACAGTATAACCATCCCTTTTGTGTGTGTGCGTGTGTGCTTGTGTGTGTGCGCGCGTGCCATTACAGCTTGCCTTAGGAAACGTTATCAGTGCCCTGGGGGATCGGAGCAAACGTTCCACTCATGTGCCTTACAGAGACTCCAAACTGACCCGGCTCTTACAGGACTCACTAGGTGGCAACAGGTTTGTGGCGCTGCTGCTGATCCTTCATAGGGTTTTATGAACAGGTTTTCTTTTTTATCTGTTTGTTGCTCACTGCAGAAGTTGGAAAAGCTTCTACACTATGATGGTTATTTGAATCTGCAGTCTAATCTTGGCTTTAGTGTATTAAGAAAAGCATCCTATTTATATAGTGTTTGACTTCAAAAATTGGAAGATTGCATAAACTCGTCTTAAATTGGTTTTTGAGTGTTGAATGAAAAAAATGTTGTGAATCAAATGGTATCTGTGATAAAATAACTTTCTTATTTGCAAAGAAACTCACCTGGCTCTTAGCGTCTGATAAGAAAATTCTGGCCCATTGTAAATATAGTTGATGACCCTTTATTTTATCAGATTTATTTAATCGTAAGCCATTCTTACCAATCGAATGAAGGGTAAATGGATTTGGATAAAGGGTGTACTGAGCCGATATTGATATCGGGTATCGGTCTGATATCAGCAAAATAAATCAAGTGTCAGATTATATCGGCCTGCATCTAAAATCTCAATATAATATCTGTATATTGTTTATATTAGATGTTTTTTTTTAATTTATTGTCTTCATAGTTGAATATTCTTATATTCAAGATTAAAATTAGGGATGCACCGATACCACTTTTTTCCCAAACCGATACAATACTATTATTTTGGTATGTATACTGTATATACCACAAACACAAAAAACTATGAAGCAAAATGCAATTAATTTTAACACAGATTTTATTTTATTATCTGCTTGTCGTGAGCAATGTTTAGATATCTGATAAAAATAATTCTTTTAAAATTACTATAAAGCTAATATTTCAAAACATTTTCTGTAGAAAATAGCTCCCCCTGGTGGCCAATCCTAAAAGCTACAACAATATTGACTAAAAACTGTTAGGGAACAATAGTCAGCAAACACCAATACCAATTGACTCCAAGTAATATAACTTGATCAAGACTTTTCTAACATTCCACACTACAAAATGAGTAATAAAAGTACGTTTCTTTTATTGTATCGGATCGGTATCTGTATTGGGGAATACCCGAGGCTGCAATATTGGTATTGTATCGGTATTTAAAAAGTACAATCAGCACACCCCTAATGTTGGCTATTATTTATTTGTCTAGTCAAACAGTGATGATTGCTTGTATCAGCCCGTCTGACCGGGACTTCATGGAGACCCTGAACACGTTGAAATATGCCAACCGGGCCCGAAACATCAAGAACAAGGTGATGGTGAACCAGGACCGAGCCAGCCAGCAGATCAGCGCCCTGAGAACAGAGATAGCCCGACTGCAGATGGAGTTAATGGAGTACAAGACGGTACGTAGCGAATAATCATGAGAACGATAAAAAAAAAGAATCAGTGTTGTATGACAGCTTGTCATGTGCAGGGAAAGCGCTTGGTGGGTGAAGATGGCATGGAGGGCATCAACGACCTGGTCCATGAGAACTCAATGTTGCAGACGGAGAACAATAATCTGAGAGTGAGAGTGAAGGCCATGCAGGAGACCATCGACGCCCAGAGAGCCAGACTCACTCAGATCCTCAGTGACCAGGCCAACCAGGCTTTGAACAAAGCAGGTGGGGATGTGTCTGCAAGCATTTTGGGCAAAACTAGGGTCTCCAACTGTCCCTTAAAACAAGGAGTTCTCAAACTTTTTAAGCTCACGTACCCCCTTTCTCTTATTTCTGAATCCAAGTACCCCACTTGGACTACTACATTTTGCTCAGAATGAATAAATAATAAACAACTATAGAACATAAGTGAACAATGAAACAGTATTTAGTACCTCCTGAATGGATTTATTTTTATAGTTTTTATTATTTTCGGACACTCATCTGCCTCCTGATGAGGGACCAAGACTGACCTTTGTATTTTCATTCATGTTTTAATAACGATCATTGCCATCATCATTATTATGATTATCATTTTAACTAAAATCAAACATTATAAAAACCAGTTTTAATGCTTTTATTTGTTCATTTTCCACTCTCCCTCTCTCTCAAGTACCCCCTCTAGTTCTATCATGTACCCCGAGGGGTACACGTACATGCATTTGAGAAACACTGCCTTACAAAAACCACTTGTTCCATATTTAAACACAAATCTACATCAAATTCATTAAGGGGTGCACATTATACCGTATGTGAGTTAAAATAAAAAACAGATTAAAGTCTGACAGATTAGAATTTTTTTTTATTAAATCTTGCCAATCATTCAAAACTGATATTGTGAAAAGCTTGATTTAAATATTAAAGCAGTTGTATCTGTTGTACCTCAGAGCAACAATATGATACGCTGTTATGCTGTTCAATCTGGCGAAACATTTTTTGCTGTTGTTCTGTTTAGTTGTGCAGTTTTGATGAAATCGTTGCATACTTATATTTTCAGGTGAAGGCAGTGAGGAAATCGGGATCATGATTCAGAACTACATAAAAGAAATCGAAGATCTCAGGTTGGTACAAATCACTTTTTGTTCGAGCAACTTTGACTTTTTTCTTTGCTCAACTGGTATGGAAGAATTTGATGTTGTGAACTCCAGCTCTTCACTTCTTTACATTTAACTTCACCTTTGCTCTTCAGGGCTAAACTGTTCGAGAGTGAAGCCATGAATGAGAACCTGAGGAAGAATTTGTCCCGGGCCTCCACGCGCTCCTCCATGTTTGGTGGTCCTGGATCCTTCTCCACAGCCCTCCTTGCCCCTGAGAAAGAGGCCAGTGATGTCATCGAGATGGCTAAGAAAGACCTGGAGAAACTCAAGAAGAAGGAGAAAAAGAAGAAAAAGAGGTATTGCTTTGTTTTTCTATTCATTGCTCATGTAACACAACTTTGTCAGGTCACAGATTTTTGTCACAACACCGGTGTACGACTTGGTGCATAGAAGACGGCCAACGTATCTCACAAATGCACCATTCTTTTTTTTCCTGACTGCTTTACAAGGACTTGTAAAGAAAATGACTTGACCAAACCTCAACTTTTATATATGATATTTTGCAGTGACGTGCCGTGACCACTGGGGTTGGGTAGGCACGTTGCAAATCGAGACCATCAATGACAATTTCATATGTTTCTGCTGGCAAATGTTAATCTAACAAAATCAACATCGTAAAACACCATTAAAAAAACATAAGCAATTATTCAATATAGCCTCCATACTCTCCCAACAAGATATATCTCATGACATGGCAGCGCATTCGTTGTTTTTGTTGGAAACACAGAAACACGGAGAAAATGACAACAACAACAACTCGTAACAGCCTCAGTGAGGCGCATCCACAAAGCTAATCCTTCCTTTTGTACCATTCACTGTGAAAAGTATGAAACGTTTTCTGACCTTTCCTTTGCTGAAGGTCTAGTAGCTCAGGTGTTGGTCTCCCATCTTTTAAAAGCTGTCTTTTTTCCTCAAAAGAAAGTTTCTTTATCGTCTCTAGCGCTGTCATCCTGCCTGTAGTGTTATCCCGCCCACTAGCTAGAGAACGTACAGCGGCCACGCTTTATCAATTCACTAATGCACTCTGAAGGTATGTATAGCATTTAGCATAGCACGGCTACGTCCAAAGGCAGAGTTGAGAGCTGCCTTTTTACATAAATGGTTTTCATCTTGGGGAACTGACTGTGCATGTGCACGCTATGGGAACAGAGGCAGAGCAGCAATGTGCTTTTGGAAGGGGGTGTGGCCTCCGACTGCCTTCCAGCAAAGTGAGACTGTGCAGCCGTATCAGTAAATAGCGCTGTTTAGTCATTTGGTCTATGAAACACACAAAATGCTGACACTTTCAAACTTATAGGTACTGTAGGCTATCGGAAATTGAAAAATAAATCATTTATAATTATAATTTATTTATTTATTTATTTTATTTATTCAGTTTATTTCCGACATGGTTACATTCACTTTTTTTTAGATATATTATAAACTATAAACGATATAAAAAGATATATTATAAACAATATGGGGAGGCACTGCCTTCCTTACCTACCCTGACTGCACGTCACTGATCCTTTGATGGGGCTTGCAATTAAAATTCCCCAACGTCAGTTGCACCTTTTGCACAATTTATTGTTCCAACATGACTCTCTTAAAGGAGCATAGGGCAGAATCAAGAAATCCGACTCCATAGGGACACAACGGCCATTATGGTAACTGCAGCCATCAGCCATGTTGGCTCAGGAGCACGTGTGAACTCTTTGCAGCTGACTGACAGGCAGAGGTGTAACGTGTTGGTTCGTTTTCAGTGTTGCAGCCAGTTCTTGGTCGGATGTTTAAGTTCTCATCAGTTTGTCAGTCTTTTGGTTTAACCTGTTTGAGAAAGTCACAGTGATGTCATAATTACTGCTGCTGGCTTCCAAGTCTTTACGGTGCTACGTGAGTGCGCCGCCGAGAACGCACATTCATCGTCATTTGACGTCATGTTTGTAGGGCTACGTGGGAAATTCGAACCCGGAATTGCAGTACAAAGTGCATCACACAGCCTGTTCAAGTCAATAGGGAGATATGTGTGTGGGCTCATTCTTTTTGGTTTTGAACACTTCGTCACCTATTAGCATTAAAATACTGAAAATGAATATTTGTTTTTTCACAAGTCCTGCCCTATGCTCCTTTACCTTATTTTATGATATAAAGTGTAGCCATAACTGTGGATCAAAACCCCTCACATTTAAGGAAGCTTCCCCGCTTCAAGGTTTGAACAGGGAATGTGTGGCATTGCTAGTTTGTTAGCTAACTAGCATTAGCAAGCATGTCTTCTCTGTACCAAAGACAATCAAGTGCTTCATAAACATTCCCAGTTATTATGTATTAAATCAACCCTACGCACTGTTAAACATCTCACCACTGCCATTTTTGGGGTTTTCAGAAGGAATAATAGTGTTATTGTTTGTTGCTAAGGTGAAGGTGCTTAGCTAGCTCTCTGTGTTTTGGTTAATTGCCTCCTGATTTTCCAGACAACTCCCTAGTATTTCTTTAATGGAGCTGGATTAGGATGATTAGATGGTGAAAGCTAGTGATAATGGTTTTCTGACAAGTTCAGACATGCTGTATAATCTAAACATTGGTGCGCAGTTTAAGGTGTGTTTGTTAAGGCTTAGTGAACTTCCGACTGTACCTCACAGGAATTCCAGGATGGGATCCGTCACTTTCATCACATGGTTTACCATACTTTAATTCTCTGCTGTCTGATGACTTTCTCCACACATCTTTTCAAACTCTGTGAGCTGTCTGTTACCATTTGTCTGTCTCCACACCTTCATCTCCACCTCTCTCTCTGAAGGCTGCAGCGGAACGAGGAGAACCATCACCATGAGCCTGACCATGCCAGGTTTGCCACCTCCACAAATGGCTCCAATTCAGATTTACAATCCAGCTACTGTACCTTTCAGCTGCAGTGTCCCCATCTGTGTGTTCCAGTACCTGATTGTTCTTCCTAAACATTTCCCAAAGTGACTGACATTAACTCTTTCTGCACCTACAGGTGGTTTTACACTCCTGAAGTGAGGCAGATATCCTAACAAGCTTTTCCTCGTAATCCTCTATTGGTGTGTTTACCTCCTCACTGCAAGATGTTGATCAGATCCTCTTACCACTAATAACAATACATTTGGTTTTACCGTAACCAAAATTATTTTCTTCTACATTGGAAATAATGAATGCATAACAAGGGTTTTTTTGTGCAATAGAATCTGAACATGCCACCAGCCATGGATTGTTACATCACTTTCCACAGTGGACGTTAAACAGGAACTAGCTATAGTCCAGTGCCACAGTTTGAATAGATAAAAATGGCTCCCGGGCATCAGGGGCCTGTGCTACGAATCTGGATTGCCTTTTATCTTTTTAACTTCCTGGATTTAATCAGTGTATGCTGGACTACGACCCTGGCTAATTCAGGATGAACACCTAACCTGGAGAACGTTTGGTTAGGTGAAGCCCGCTGACGGAGATAAATCCAGGATATACTGATCCAGCTTCGTAGTACAGGCCCCAGAAGTATTATTATCCCTATCATAAAGTGTGAAGGGGGATAAAGGTGCTCCGTCCATTCGTCCAAGTTAAAGGGGACAGCTTTTCTCAGAAACTGTTTAAGATAGGATTACCAAATTTGGTGTGTGGCTTCAGGGTATACCTTGATGAAGTTCGAAAATGAGAAGTGCGCAATTATTCTTTCCGGAGTTATTGCCCTTGTTCCGTTTTTCTTTACTCTGTTCGAGGTATCTTCAAAGGGGACAGCTTTTCTTAGAAATTGTTTAAGGTAGGATAACCAACATTGGTGTGTGGTTTCAGGGTATCAATACCTTGATGGAGTTCGAAAATGAGAAATGCGCAAAAAAGTCTCTGATCTGTGCCCCTCTGACCTACACAATGGCATAGGACATCATGAAATTATCACATAAATTGCATCACAATGCGTCAATGATTTAGTTCAGTAATAATATATAAAATCCTGCTGTTACACACCTGTGCTGTTAAGTAATCAGTCATTCCTAGCCCTTAAATTCATTCAGTCTCATTGGTGAAAAATGACTGGTCCAATTTCTGGCTTACATCTCGCAGTGAGTTGAAATCCCACTTACAGCATGAATATCATCATGATACTCTACCAATGTAATCATTATCATTGTGTCTTTCCCTACAAATCACTGTATAATCATTCATGTGCACTGACTCTACTTCCGCTCATGATCTGATGACCTGTAATCGTCCGCATGTAACCCTTAGACTGTTATTTTTCCTGATGGTTGACACTTCTTTCATTGACTGACGATGCTTTTTTTTTTTTCTACCCTAGTGTCACACCGGACAATGATCAGGAAAGAAGCACCGAAGAAGCTGAGCTGGTAAAATATGAGAAGTTTGTTGAGTTTGAGAGTTTTGTGAGGAAGTTGATTTCTTATTGGATTGCATGTGATCCAGGAGGGCAGCGATCGTGAGGAGGGTGAGGAGGCAGACGGAGAAGAAGAGGACTCCGAGGAGGCAGCAGACGAAACATCAGACGAGTCTGACTCAGAAGAACTGGATGAAAAGGGTACAATTAACTACCAGGGACGACTAAACCTGAATCTGAACATTTTAACGTCTAAAGCACGTGTCAAACAGAAGAGAGCGAGAGAGTGGAAAATTAAGGATTAAAGTGTCAGTCGTCGTCCCAATCCAGAGATGACAGGAAATAATCCTAAACAACTGCATTTCCATACGTTCACTTTGTGAAATATAAATCGACTTCAATTAAAATGTAGTAAAAAAAAAAATAAATATCTGAGCTCAAGCATGATAAGAAACAAATTTTAGAAAAAAAATTATTTTGGGTCAGCAGAAATTCTTGATATCAAAATGGGGTCATGGTCCAAAAAAGGCTGTGAACCACTGCACAAACTGATTCTTTCCACTTATTTACAAAATGAGATTTTTTTTAAATGTGTGTTCATTCCATCATTATGCTCTATAGTTGTTTTTAAAATAGTTATTTAACTAAAATATTGTAGTCGGACAAAGGGGGGATATTTGAGCCAAACAAGTTTGAGAACCACTGCTTTAGAGCATCGAATTCGGCCCGCAGAAGTAAGTAAAAAATGTCAAAGAAAACAATAATTATTGTGTAAATTATCAAAAAAAATCTAGTTGTAGTTATCTCAAATTCACCAATTAAATGAAACTTGACAATAATTTTAGGGGTGTGCATTTTTCTTTTGCATCACATGAATGTAGACATTTTTAATTGTAGAATAAATTTCCACAAATCTTGCAATTTTCTCCCAAACAGTTACACAAATTTCCTCTAAATTACACAAACATTTGTCACAAAATCTATATTTTTTTAAGTAAATTGAACCAATATTGAAAACGAGGGCACAATGATGTTGAAATTGTTCCTTTTTTACCCCCATCTATAATCTTGGGCCCAATGAAATCTAACTGGTCCGTATTTGGCCCCTGAACTAAAAAATACTTTGGCACCCTTCATCTAAAGTGTGTCTTTGTGCAGAAAACGTCCAGGCTGACCTGGCCAACATCACCTGTGAGATCGCCATCAAGCAGAAGCTGATCGACGAGCTGGAGAACAGCCAGCGACGGCTGCACACTCTCAAACAGCAGTACGAGCAGAAGCTGATGATGCTGCACAACAAGATCAGAGACACACAGCTGGAGAGGGACAAGGTGCTGCACAACATGGGTGAGACACGCAAAGAACCTCACCACCTGCAATAGGGTCCTATAATGGAAAACATGGAGGCAGAAACGTCTTACAGTAGTTTGCCCTTATCTCGCTCCTTTTTTTTTGTCAAGGTCTTTTTTATTGTTTCTTTTGCGTTTATACACACAAACTAAAACATCATCTTCAATGATGTTTCAACTAAGAAGAGTGAAACATCCCCCTCCCCCACCCCATAGCTCCAGCAGAACTATTCTCTCAATGTATTATAATCAATAACAGAAGTTTAAACTTATAGTAGGTATATTAGATATACAAAATAAATATATGCATATGTACACACAAAGACAGATACATGCTTATATATATGTATGCATACATATACTAACCCCCCCAAAAAAACAAAAAAAACAACAACCGAGTAATCAATGAAATAAAGAATTTACCCAATAGTGGTGGGACTATCAGCTCTAATTTACAGTATCCTTAGGTTTCATTTGTTCTATGTGAGTTATAAAAGGTTTCCAGATGGCATAACATTTCTGGGCACTGCCTCTTGGGGTGTATCTTACTTTCTTATATTTCAAGAAATGAACAATATAATTTACCCATGATTTAAAAGTTGGGGGATGCTCGTCCTTCTATTTAAACAACTAGTACAGTGCCCGTCAGATATGTATTCATATAATAGGAGCTTAAGTAGAGTTGTCAATTATGGATAAATGAGTATGTGTTTGAAGGTTGGATGTACAAAGAGGTGTACATACTCTGTACTCTGTAGTGTTATAAAAAAAGGTATATTTGCGGGTACAAAGAAAAATAGTGTGTGCAATTTCCCTGGTTTAATTCTATGGGACATGCACATGATAAATTGATGCAGCGGTTTAGGTAGAATCTAATAAAAGAGACAGGTGATTATCATCCAAGGTTAGTAATTAATATACAAACAGATGTAATTTAGCGAGCAGACTTAGAATAACTTTATCTATAAATCATATGTGTGGCTCACACTTCCAGAAGAAATGTGCGTGTGCGTGTGTGAGACTCGCTACCTGTCCATCTCTCCTCTGTGGGTTTACTCTCACACACACACATGAATCAGCTGCGCACATGCACGCACTCAAGAGACTCACATCAGGTTGAAATGCGTGTGTCTCACTCCCAATGTGTGAGATTTGAGAGCTTTGCTAGTATATCAGTGTGAGTGCGGTTGCTCGACTGCCCTCCTCCCTCTCCGATCTAACCCTCTGTCCGGTGTAACCCGCGTTGATTTCACAGTGATTTCAAAATAAATTGATAGTAAACTTTTTGAAATTGAATTACCAAATAAGTCCAAAATAATGGATGCACACACGTGTGTGTGCAAGCTTTTAAAAAAGTTTCAGGTCGAACAGACACTGCATCTGGGAGATATGCGCCCCCCCCCACACACAGTCAGACGTTCCTTGCTTTTATAGGGACATATCAGTCAACGAGCCAAGCGAGAACCAAAAGTGACCATAGTTTTTACCCAACGACTGAGATGTAACTCAGGTGGGCAACTTCGATCACAGCGGGGGCCAAACAAATGTGAGTGTCTGATCCAAGGGCCACATTTTCAACATTCATGTCAGCATTAACAATAATAACCAATCTGAGCATTAATACAAGAAAGAACAAAGAAGGGTTTGGTGTTTTTGTTGCTGTTCTGTGCTATTTGGTTCCATTATGTGTTTGTTTTTGTTTTGTGTGAAATTAGTCATTTTGTCATTTTTGGGCATATCTGTTGTCATTTTGTGTGTTTTTCTTTTCGTACTTTAAAATGTCCTTTTCATTTCATACATTTTTTTTGTCATTTTGTGTTTTTTTTTCTTTTTGTCATTTTGTGTATTTCCACAGCTGTTTTTTTGCTGTCTACTGACAGTCTTTTTTTTTTGTAATTTTGTACAATCTTTGGAGTCATTTTATTCATTAACTTTAGGGGCCACACAAGATTGGAACAAGGGCCTCATATGGCCGCCAGCTGCCCAGGTCTGATTTAAGATAATAACATTATTTTAGATTATTTTATCGATCTCACCTCAATGATTGGGTAGAATCTGTGGGACCTGCTATCAATGATAATAATAATAAAAATACATTAAGCAGCTACTTTCTACTAAATTCTTCAAAATCTCAAGGTTAGAATTGTTTCTCAGGACATAAAAGCAGCTCCATCTTGTTTTTCATGGCCTCCAGGCTCAGTGGAGTCAGGTACAGAGGAGAAGGCCAAAAAAATCCGCGCTGAGTACGAGAGGAAGTTGAGCTCCATGAACAAAGAGCTGCAGAAGCTCCAGTCTGCTCAGAAGGAGCACGCTCGCCTGCTGAAGAGCCAGTCGCAGTACGAGAAACAGCTCAAGAAACTCCAGCAGGACGTGAATGAGATGAAGAAGACCAAAGTACTACTACGTCACCTCTTTTTTCTTATTTCTCCAACATTAAGGTCTTGACGTGGTTTTTACTTACTGCTGTCACGCTGTGTCGCCACTAGGTGTCGCTGATGCGTCAGATGAAGGAGCAGCAGGAGAGGAGCAGGGCTGCAGAATGCAGGAGGAACAGGGAGATCGCCTCACTGAAGAAGGACCATCGTAGAGCTGAGGTAGGAACAAATGATCAACATCATCATCACATGCTGCTGAGACGCCTCAGAAAAAATTACCTGTATATTTAGTATATATGTCATTTATGGTTGCAAAGGGGTAGAAAAATTTTGGTAAATTCTTTAAATTGAATTGATAATTTGGGGAATATTAAAAAATATTAACGTTTTATGGGATTTATTTATTGAAATTAACCAGGAAATAGGAGTAACTTTAAATAATTGTATCATATCAAAACAAAATGTTAGTATCCATTTAAAATAATACTTTTAAAAAACAACATTTCAATTAGGGTTGCAAAATTCCAGGAATTTTCAATTTTCATGGGAATTAATAGGAAAAAACAGGGAATTTATCAAATTAAAGGTTGGCCCTTAATAGGGATGTTAAATATAATTGGAGGAATATGTTTAAGCATTATCTAAAATATTAGCATCAGTTATTAAACATTACATTTTCAGTTAATTACAATAAATTGTTCCCAAATTTTACCAAAATTCCTGAGTTTACGTTCCTAAACAAAAATATTTGCACCCATGTATACCTCCCTCTTGCTCTCCTATAGTGCGTGACCACATTTTATTTGTGTTTTGTGTAACAATTATGTTTTTTTTTTTGTGCTGCCGTCTTGGCCAGGTCATGCTTGTTAAGGAGGTTTTACCTGGTTGAATATAATATATTGAATGATTGAAAAAATTACATTCCAAAAAACATAACATTTCAACTAGGGTTGCCAAATTCTAGACATTTTTTCATGTGGAAAATTTCCGTGGAATTAAACAGGAACAAACAGGGAATTTACTAAATGAAAGGTTGTCCCTTATTAACAGCGATGTTAATTATAGTTGGACAAATGTGTTTTAGTATTATCTAAAATAATAGCAAAAATTCCCCCAATTCCTCTTATTTTCAATAAAAAAAAACCCATTACTAATGAATATTCCCAAAATTCCTGAGTTTAAGTTCCCCTGGAAATGTGCCAGAAAATGTCCTCCCCTCTGCATAGTGTCATTATGATATGGCTTTTTTAGATTAAAGAAAAAAACAAAATAAAAGCAATTACAGGTCAAAAAGAATAGTCTCTAAATGAAAATAAGTGAAATGATAACAAACAGCTTAATTTTAAATGATAAACCTTTTTTATTTACAGCATCAGCTGAGGCAGCTTGAAGCACAGAAGAGGCAACAGGATCTGATCCTTCGCAGAAAGAATGAAGAGGTTAGTCATGTTCATATATACTGTATGTGTGTGTGTTTTTCTTTTTGACTTTAATGTTGAAACTACTGTATGTGTGGACAGGTAACAGCTCTGAGGCGACAGGTGAGGCCTGTATCAGGGAAGGTGAGCAGGAAGCCAGGAACACCTGATCCTGTCCAGGAGCCGTCACAGAGAAGCATCCCAGTGAGGATGAGACCCGCTGCTGCAAACCATCCCAACGGAGCCAGGTACCAACCATCATGGTGTTTTCATCAATCCAGCGTGTCCCAACAGTCCACAGTAGAATCCTGCTTCCCTTTCTAGGAGTTCTCCTGTGCGGATGGGAGGAATCTACCTGAACAGAACAGCCAGGGCTAAGTGGCAGGCACTGGAGAGACGCATCACTGACATCATCATGCAGAGGATGACCATCTCTAACATGGAGACGGATATGAACCGACTTCTGAAGGTAACAGTGTGGTGACATATAGAATGGTATATGTTTAAAACACCTCAACACAACAACACACGGCAATAAACTATTCAATTTAATTTTATTTGTATAGTGCAAATTGCAACAAAGTAATCTCAATGCGCTTATCAAAATCTAAAATTCATAATAAGAAAGAAAAAACCCAACAAGATCCACATGAACAACCATTTAGCGACAGTGGGAAGAAACAACTCCATTTTAACAGGAATAAATCTCCAGCAGAACCAGGTTCAGAGGTGGCAGCCATCTGCTGTGACTGGTTGGGGTTAGTGGACAGAAGGACCAACAGAACAGGATAGAGAGATAGAACATCAGAGTGTCCCAGACTAGTTGAACCACAGATCAGGAACTGCCATCATCAGCTTCACGACACCTGAAATAGAGAAAACAGAAGGACTAGGAGAAGGCACTGACTGCAGAAAAACATGATGCATTATTATCAAGTCAGTCTGTCTTGGTCTTGGGCCTCACTCCCAGTGGTCTATAGTCAATACTTATTATAAAAGTGACAAATCTCTTCCTGTTTATTGGTAAGCTAACAGCGACTCCAAGGTCTGTAAATGCGACTGTTCACAGACGAGCCCATGTCCGCTTTAGTGGTTAGGTTATGTTATGATTCAGTCCTGTTTATGTGGACTGTAAATCATAATCAGCTACATCAGAATTTGACTCTCTTCCTGTTTATTGAACCAGTAAATGTCTGCTCCAGCGGTTATGTTATGCTATGGGACTTTATAGGACTTTATCATTGCACAGTTCAGTGATAATGGCTGTTTTTTTACTCACTTTGTGCTGCATATTCTATAGAAGAGAATTAGGGCCACTGCAGGTTTAGAAAAAAAAAAAAATCTGCTCTGACGGGGAGAAAGATTTTTTTTTTTTGGTTTGCCTTTTTTAACCTGTTTTTTTTAATCCTTTTTTAAAATTTTATTTTAGTCTTGTTTTAAAATTTTTTAGTCTTGTTTTTAATATTTATTATTTAGTGTATTTGTTGTTTTTGTTTTGTTTTTAAATCATTAAATCAGAATAAAACCCAGACAGGGCAGAGTTAGCAGAATTGGCAATTTACTGACTTTGTGCTGTATATTCTATGGAAGAGGATTAGGACCACTGCGGGTTTAGAAGAAAAAAAATCAGCCATGACGGGGAGTTTTTTTTTTTTTTTTACTCCTTTATATTTTAGTCTAGTTTTTTAAATAATATTTCATTTTTTAGTCTTGTTTTTAATCTTTATTTAGTGTAGTGTAGTTTTATATATCTTTTAATCATTTTTAATTTATTTCTTTTTGTTCATTTTTTTAGTCTTGAACATATAAGAGCATGCAGAATAAGACCCGGACAGGGCAAACTAAGCAGAATTGGTAATTTACTCACTTTGTGCTGTATATTTTATACAGCCATGATGGGAAGAAATTATTTTCTCTTTGCCTTGTTTTTGCTTTGTTTTTTTTTTGTTTTTTGTTTTTTTAATTCTTAATTCTTAATTGTTTTTATTTAAAAATTCTTTTTAGTTTATTTTATGTATTAATCAATTATTATCAAGCAGAATAAGACCCAAACAGGGCAGAGTAAGCAGAATATGCATCAAAAAAAAAAAAGAAAAGGAAAAAAAAGGCATTTCAATAATTGATTATTACAAGGCCTTTATAAAAAAATTGAAAATTTGTCTTATTAACATGTACGTCTGCCAACATTAAAAGTCGAGCATGTTGCACTGCATTGTATTGTACTAGATAACGTAGCCTTTTGAACACGTGCTTTTTGTGTGTTTTAATATTGTAGCAGGTTTTTTGTGTGTTTTAATATTGTAACTGGTACTGTCATTGTTGTTATTGACTTGTACATGTATTGTCATGCTTGTATTTTAATGCCTTTTTACATCTTGGCCAGGGGACTACAGATGAAAAATAGCCTCCTGGCTAATTCTGGCTTTTTTTAGCCATGTTTGTTCATAGGTTATATGAAATTGCACTGTCCCCTTTCAAATAAACCAATACAATACAATACAATACAATACAATGATTGTTCTTAACATTTCAGTCAGAGTGGATGATCAGTCAGCTTGCAGTACAAGTGCCCCATGAGGCATAACACATGTTAAAATGCTGCTCCTTTTATGAATGACAGAATTCCCACTGAACAGAGGAAAAAAGGCTGATTGAAGTAATGTCATGGAAAATAATAAACATCCAGCCAAAAAGCGGATATTTAATCAAATCAAAACACCACGGGTGGAGAAAGCGTGCATGCACACGCACACACACACACACACACACACACACACCTCAAAACATGCCCTCACCACACATAAAACAAAAAACTAAACAATTTGTTGACAAAAAGTACACAAAACAATAACAAAAAGTACAAAAATACACAAAATGACTCCAGAAACATACAGAATTACAACAACCGACAAAATAACTGTAAACAAACTCAAAATGACTCCAAAACACATACATTACAGAAAAATACACCAAACGACAGCAAAAACATGAAAAGGAGTAAAAAACTAAATACTTGTGCAAAAAATACACAAAATGACAACACAAATGCACAAAACTATACCAAAAACGTACAAAAATACATAAAATGACTCCAGAATCACACTACAATGGCAACAAAAAACAATGATTATACAAAAAATTTACAAAAAGACAACAGAATGATACAAAAATACAGATAATGACTCCAATAAACATACATTACAGCTAAATACACCAAACGACAAAAATACAAAAATGATTAAAAAAAAACAAAACAAATACATTTATCATGTACATGTCCCATAGAAATAAACCAGGGAAATTGCGCACACTATTTTACTTTGTACCCACAAATATACCTTTTTTATAACACTACAGAGTACAGAGTATGTACTCGGGCACTGTACTAGTTTAATAAAATCAAAACAGAAATGACAATTGTATTTTTTTCCAGCAACGTGAGGATCTGACCAGGCGCAGGGAGCGAGTGTCCAGAAAGAGAGAAAAGATGACGATGGACGGAGCAGACGCTGACCGATCCCTGGCCTCCCTGAACGAGGAGCTGGAATCTCTGAGCGCCAACATTGACTACATTAACGACAGCATCGCAGACTGCCAGGCCAACATAATGCAGATGGAGGAGGCCAAGGTCAGGAACTGTTCACAATCCTTTCTATTCTCTCACTGAAATGAGCCCATAGTTGTGCTGCAGTGATAAACAGTGATTGGACACTTACCAACACTGTCTGGGCTGAAACCAGTTAGTGAGAAGTGAATTTGACCCAGGTTCAATATTTTTACATGATGAATGTTAAAAACTAAAGAATAATAGACTCACACACGGAAAATAGACATTTCTCACTGGTTTAAAAGAAACCCAAGTTAAATTTAAAGCTGCTGGAAACAATTTTCTTTTTTTAATCAGATTAAGCCTCATTATCAATAAATCAAAGATCATTTGTCTGAAAATAAAAGATGTAAAAGGTTAAGATTAATGCTCTAAAGTTTGTTTTCATATCCACTGTAAACACTCTCTTATTGGCATTGTTGGAAAAGTTTCACCCCTTGCATTGTGGGATATGGAGTACCATAGACGGATGCATATAAGTGTTTTTTTTTTGTGTTAATTCTTATCAAGATTTCTTGTGTTTCTTTGCCAGACAAGGAGAAAAAGTAATTCGCTTAGCACCATTTTTTTCTAGTTTTCGGTCTATTTTGAACCGTTTACATCTTTTTCTGAGCAAATTATTTGAAATGTATTGATCTATGACGCCTACACTATGTTTTTATTTGATTGAAAAAACTAATTGTTTTTTTTCCAGCAGCTTTAGGATAACAATGTGTGCCTGTTCTAACCTCTTTCCAGGAATGAGGGCAGTATGAACAGGGTGTGTACGGTTCAGATTAAACAGTTATTTAGATCACACAATGTGCTGGCACTGCTGAGGAGAGAAATAATAAAGATTTGTGTCTTTGCTTTGCTGCAGGAAGATTAAAAAAAAAACACTTTACCTAAATTTTTATACATTAAGGCTATCATTTTTATGACATGACACCTGTCCTTAGCATAAATAATGTCATGAAGGCTGTCATTAAGTGTCATTTGTTACCCTAACCCTTTGTTACATGTCGCCCTCTGTCTAGTTTTATGTGGCCCCAAAACAAAACTGTGATTCATGAAGTTGGAGGTTATATGAAAAACAAGACTATATACGAATACTAATACTACTAATACACAAAACTCCAGAAACACAGGAAACAAGAAGCAAAATGAATGAATATGAAGAAAAGAACAAAAAGTAATGACAAAACAAAAAGGTATTCATAAAACACAATAAATGACTATAAAAACAACAACATACTGTATACAAAAGGAAATAACAGAAAATGACAGAAAATACACACAAAATTACAAAAAGAGCAGAAAAATATAACAAAAATTCACCATATTGGTGAGAAAATCTACAAAATTAATTTAAAAATGCACAATGTATTTTCAAGCTTGTGCTAAATTGGTCATTCTTCTTAGACAGTGTCTATTTGTATGGTTGCCGTACGGACAGCCCCTGGTGCTATTGGTACGTTTACCGAAGTACAAGTATGTAGCGTCTTAGGGGTAGGTTTAGATTATAACCTTATATTGCAACAATTTTAAGGGTTAGGTTTACGGTCAGGTTTACGGTTAGGGTTAGTCTTAGTCACGTGACCTAAACTGGGCAATGAGGGGCACTGCGTATGGATAGAATGTTGATATATTGCTACGCCACTGCCTTCTTCTAAATGCTAGCATAAATGTTGATAATGTGGCCCTCAGATCAGACAATCACATTTTTGTGGCCCCTGCTGTGACAGAAGTTGCCCATCTCTGCCCTAACCCCCAATGCTGTGTTCACACCGAATGCGTCTTCTGCGGCAGCGAACGCATCTGCCGTACAAAACGTTAGCATGATCAAAAAATGTCCCCATTCGCATCATACGCACGTCTGAAGCGAAGCCCCGCCCACCAGCGACACATCCAACTTGGTGAGTTTCACTGCCTGCTGAAGCAAGGAGCTGCGTTCCTTTTTCTCCTCTCACAAACATAAACTACCAGTGAAAAAAGCCAGTGTGATTAGCGGCTAATGTTATAAAGGCCGTGTCATACAGCTCCAGGTGGTCACACACAGCTTCTACTCCATGGTTGAATGGGTGAACAGACCGGTGTCTGTGTCAACAAAGACTCTGATTGTCTTTCGTCATGCGAAACAGCCGCACTGGTAAGATTTTGCATCCGGGACGCATCTATCCATTGACTTTGTATGTAATCAATACGTAGGAACATTTTGTGATACATCCGGTGTGAACGCAGCATGACCCCACTAGATCCCTTTACCTGACTCAAAAATTCCAACATAGCTCCAAAAGTGTCATAATTTAGCAAATGAAACTTAATGACCGTCTTAATGACCCCTTATTTATGCTAATGATGGATAATGACAGCGTAATGTCAGCCTTATGTATAAAATTTGAAGTAAAGTGTTTCCAAACTTTGTAAGAAAACTCCCTGGAACCAATGTAACCTGACAAACAAAGCCCACACTCACCACAGACAGACACACTATCCATCCAGAATCCATTTTGAATAAGTCAATAGTGCAATTTACCCTCTGCCAAAGATAGCAGAGCGAATGTAAAGTGCCTGATTGGAAAAGTTTATCCTATTTTAGCAAAACAGTGCACAGCACTTGGAGCCACTGAGTCTAAAAATGCTGCAGGATTATTTATTCACCTATTAGACGTCTTGTTTGATCACATCACATCATTGTGGGTTACAGGAAGAAGGAGACACAGTGGGCGTCGCTTCTGTGATTGGTTCCTGTAACCTCTCAGAAGCTCGTTTCCTTCTGGACCATTTTATGACCATGGCCATCAATAAGGTACCTGCTGTTATTCCCTTCTAATGGAGTGCATCTGCACATAACTCCTGAATAGTCAAACTTCTGATTTATACATGTCTAAATACTGCTTCAATATGTGTTCACGTGCAGCTGTTCTCAACCTTGGGGTCGGGACCCCATTTTGGGTCGCCAGATGCCTTAAAGAAACTATGAACATTTTTTTTTAACCATTTTTCTGCCACAACACCAATATTGCCATATTTTGACCTATTTTCCATTTTTGCTCCTTTTAAAGCATTTTTGCAACATTACTCCCATGTCTGCCTCTTTTAAAACCTTTTCTGCACATTTTTCCACTTTCTAGACATTTTTAGCACTTATAAACCCCTTCCATCACTTTTCCCATCTAATATCACATATGGTGACCCATTATTGTCACTTATAACCATATTTCATGCTTATTTTTTGCCAATTTAACCACATTCACAATTTGTCATGCCCATTATTTACCAATTGTTCCAATATTGACACTCTGGACCGTATTTACCACTTTTTCCGTCCGTTTTTGGCCACTCTAATTTTAACCATTTCACCACCTTTTCCACCATTTTTTTGTTACTTTAACCCATTTTATTTCTGATTAAAACAATCATTTACATCTTTTAGATGACTACGATATACTATGGAACAAATATTGATAAAGTTCCTGGTTAACCGTGGATATTATTCAGATAAATAAATAAATGTGCTTCATAGAACAATGGACCATAGTTTTGTTGACTTTATTGATGGGCCCCAAAAAGCTCTCCCCTTTATTCCCCTTTATAGATGGCCCTGTCTCCACATGATCAATGTTCATGTCTGTGTTCAACCATCTTCAGGTACAGTGCGGGCCTCCGGTCTCTGGCACCTTTATTTTGGGGGTTGAGCGCTGAAAAGGTTGAGAACCACAGATGATCTAGTGTGGCAGGTGTATACTTTCTGTTTTTCTGTTGTTTCCTTGTTTTGATCATAACCATTACAGCTACATAAAACTGAATTCAGTAGAACTACTTGATTCAGTTAAGCCTCAATTAGGTGAGATAAGATTACTTTTAATGGAGCCTAATTGATGCGCAGAGGAAACACATTAGGCCTTGGAGAGATGAGTGAGGCAGAGGAAGAAATGGAAGTAATTTCCTCCTGATGTCTAATGAACTCATGGCATCATTTGGTTTGCCTGCATTCGGGAGTTTTAAATGTGTCTTTAGCTGAAGCGATTTAGAGTTAACTCGAATGCCTTCTGCATGTTTGTCAGGGTCTGCAGGCGGCTCAGAAAGACTCCCAGCTGAAGGTGATGGAGGGCAGGTTAAAGCAGACGGAGATCAACAGTGCCACTCAGAACCAGCTGCTGTTCCACATGCTGAAGGAGAAAGCTGAGATTAACCCGGAGCTGGACGCACTGCTGGGCAGCGCTCTGCAAGGTGACGCACACGCCCCACATGCTACACGCCTCCTTGTTTCTCTGTTATTTTTTATTTACTTTTTTGCCAAAAATAATGTTAAAAAACGAAAACTATCAATCGTGATCTCCCTGGTGGTCCATACAATTATTGCAGGCTTGTTTGCAAAAAGTACGTCAAATAACTTTGATATAAATTTTGCATTGGAGTTTGGAGTTACGAAAAAAAAATACAGATAAAATAATTGATTGATCAGGACAAATAAACTGTTTTTTTGTTCATCCACTTTTTGTTTTGATCGGCCTCTGGAAAATTTTCCTAAAACCTTAAATATTGAAGCTGTAAATAAAATGATTTTGTTTGTCTTCCTTTGCTGTGTTCATGTGAAATCAGAACTAGGTTACCTGTCAGTAGGTGAGTAAACGAGTACAAAGCAAATGTGATGTGTTGGAGAAGGCGACGCCCATGTGGGCCCTCATTTATCAACCTAGCATGAAAAGACGTGCAAATTTGAGTGTACTTTTGGTCGTGTGATTTATGATGACCCAATCCCAGCGTACAAATGATCGGGTGTTGGTAAATGTTGCGACTGAATTTGATCATCATTAACATGTTACGCCTTCTTGTTTTGGAGGCCCCGCCCACTGAGGTCAAATAAAAAAGAAACATTTACAAGATGAAAATTGGCATCCTTACATCAGAGGTGAATGTGTGAAAATTGGACTTACAGTAGGATGCTCATTCAAACTAGGGGTGTCCCGATATCGATATCGGCCTGAAAACGAATATCGGATTAAAATTTCCGATTTTTTTTTTTTTTTTTTTTTTTTGCAATTCATTTTTATTTATTTTATTCAATTATAGAATACTGTAGATGTTATGTTGAAGGTTAAAATGTATGTAACCAATTGGATAATAATAAATGGGTCACTTTTTCTCATATCTACTGTTGCTGATTATTGTTCTCTGTTTGAGTGACATCACTTGATCAAATCTTTTCTAACATTCCACACTACAAAATAAGTAATTATATTTTTTTATAAAAAAAAAAAAAGTAACACAAGTTTGTATGATTCATGCTGATATCGTATCGGTTCAATATCGGTATCGGCTGATACGCAAGGCTGCAATATCGGTGTCATATTGGAAATGAAAAGGTTGTATCGTGGCATCCCTAATTCCAACGCTCTGTGGATGAAGATCAGCTCTCGAGCAGGTGAAGTCTGCCCCCCTGTGTGCGCTGCGAGCCACTTCACAGCAGAGATCCTGGAGAGACACATGGATATGACGAGGGTGAAACTATGTGCTCCTGCTCGGACAGTTTACCAGCGGGGATTTCCGGTATTCCGTGGAAGTAAAACCAAAAAAGTGGTATCTGTAATAACATGAGCTGTTTTAAGAGTCATTTTATTTTGTTTAATACGTTTTAATATGATCTGTTCTGACTGTGTGTCTGCTTATGCTTAAATGACAGCTGAGGTTTGTTTAATATTTTATGTGCAGTCTCACTCACATTTTGCTATGCTGAACCACAATCCACGCTCTCAGATTTGCGTACACGAGGTCAGACATGACGTGAGATCTGATCGTAGCGCACGCTCATGTCAGAATTGATAAAAACCGAAGCTTGCGTGAATATTTTCGAACGCACGTCATACGCTCAGATCCATATGTATCAACGGTTGATAAAAGAGGGCAATGGTCTCTGTGACATGCAGAAGAAGATGCAAAAAGGCCTAAAAAATAAAAGGCCTATTTTGTGTATTCTGCAGATTCTTAAAGTTGAAACTCACATTTTGATTCAATATTCTGGATCCAAACACAGAAACCTTGCTGTGTGCGTCGATAGTTTAACTAACTAGTCTGTGTAACCCCTCCCTGCTAGCGGGTCATCAAGATGGTGCTCACTAAATATAAATCAAGTCCATTTACTAAATCTTAACAGCAGATTGTGTGTCTGATTCGTTATTGTGTGTGTTGTTATGCTGCCCCTGAACGTGCAATTATTATAACCCATTATTGTGGGGAACTAGATTAAATCCCTTTGTGATATTTAGCTTTCAGAACGTTTAAATGTGTTAAATGAACACTGTAAATGTGTGTTTTCATGATGCAGAGAATGGGGACGACAGCAGCAGTGATGAGTCGACACCCAGTCCCGCAACTGACGGAAGGTAACACACATTTATACATCCTACACAAGTAGAAGTACTGTGACTTGATTGAAATTGTACTCAAGTACAAGTAAGTCATACATAAAATACTCAAGTACGAGTAAAAAGCAGCTCAAATAAATAGTACTCAGTAAAAGTTACTAATTACTTTCACCCCCCACGTTTATTGTTGGTAATAAATCTTGCCACGGTTCCCTTACATACAGTAAACATCTCATGTATAAACTTAAAAAGGAAGAAACCAAATCTTGCACAATTGGAACTTAATTTATTTTCCACAAAGGCATCTGTATAAAATAAAAGGTTTTTCAAAATGTACAATTATTTTTTCAAATTAACACCAATAAATTCAATTCAAGATTTAAAAACATTCTACGGCTCTAAATGTATGAACTATAACACTGCACTACGTTTAATCTGATTGGTCAGCTATGATGTGATGCACTTGATTGTTGTCTGGTCATTTTATTTTGTTGTTGTTTCAATGTCCATTCATTTATTTAAAACAAAAAATAATAATGTACACAGTAACGGTTGGGTGTAGAAATGTAACTAACTTCTTTTAAAACTTACTTAAAGCTGATATCAGGAGTTTCTGAGAAACGTCTCGATGTCGAAGTAGACCATAGTAAAAGACTAGTTAGGTATTTTTTAGCATTTCAAAGGAATCATGCATAAACATAGATTTCTCAGAAACTCCGGATATCAACTTTAAGTACATGTAAAATGACTCATTTAGAAACTTTAAAGAAAATACCCATAAAAGCAACTAAATGACATTACTTTGAGTACTTGTAATCCATTACTTTTACCTCTGATATTGAGTAAGTAATTAAGTAAGTAAGAGATTTATTTTTATTCACCCTGTTTCAGCACACTGGCATCAGATTTAATGAAATTATGTGGAGAAACAAAGCCGAGAAGCAAGGTACGGAAGATAAACATCATTCATTCATTCATATTATTTGTGGTAGATATGCAACGAGTAAATCTAGTGCTTGTTGTTTCATACTGTCCCTGGTTCTCAGGCCCGAAGGCGGACCACCACCCAGATGGAGCTGCTATATGCCAGCAGTGGAGATGGATTCTGTGAATCCCCCACTGGAGACTTCTACGCCCCTTTACTCCCTCTCAGCGAGCGCGCGGAGGGAGCGGCAGACATGCACGGTCATGGTGTTGGTCAGACCTCTGACAGAGAGCACGCTCTTTCCCCATCTGCTCTGTCTGCCAGAGCAGCTGGCATGTGAGTGTGCCAATAAATGATGTTCAAGTCTCAGCATTTCCCAGTACCGGGTACAAACTTTGATTATTTCCAGCAGTGGGACTCGATCACCTACTGGGAGTGAGAGACGACAACTGGAGCGCTCGCCACTAAACCGCAGGAAAATGCAAGAGAAATTATCAATTGTGTCACAAGTACCGGGAACCACTCAGGCTACTCCAGTTAGCCCAGTAGACACCAGGAGCAGAGCCCACGACTACAAACCAGCGTAAGTTAGACACAGTGAGAGCAGAGGAGATTAGAGCAGTGGTCATTTTATTGACATCTTATTATTTATTTATTGACAGTCATTTTATTTTTTTTTAAATAAAAAGACTGACTAATTAAAAACATACATGTGAACAAAACTGTATCAGAATGTATTGATATTTACGTTAACTAGTAAAAACGAAGCTATAATGTTCACATGGGACGAAATCCAGTTAAAACTCAGCTTTTTTTTGAAAGGTATCCAATCAAAACTCCTTTTTTGAGTGGAAGTCGGAACATGCCGGTGTCACGGTCTGAGTTTACCTCCGTACTGAGATTCTCTAACAATCTCAGTACGTGACTGCTACGTACTGAGATGTACCCGTGCTGGATTAGCCATGCACAGAGATTACGGTACTGATTTTAAAAAATGCTTAAAAGATCACATCAGTTGACCAATGATAAAAAAATATGATTGTCATGATCAGATTTATATGAATACAACAGCCTATTATTGTAAAGTTACATTAGGCTATGTATTGCAATGTATATTATAATCATGTTTTTTTGGAGAATAAACTATTCCTATTCATATTTAGAAATGGGAATTTAATGAAGGGAAAAATACATTCTTTAAAAATATATTCCCCAAGAAAGGAGCCATTCAACATTAGCTTTGAAAATTAGCTTTGAAATTTAATTTTCAATCTCAGCATGACGGAAGTTGCAAAACTCACAGTGGAATTAGCAAAAATTAATTTTTTAGTAGCTCATAATCGATCTCAGGATGAGGTAAACTCCACTAGGAAGTAAGATGATTGTGTAAGATATGGTTTTATGTATTGTTCACGTCAAATATATGTGTATTTATTTGTATGTATTTATTTGTCTTTTAGTCTATGAACAGTCTTTTCCTTATTTAAATAACAGTCTTTTACTTAATTATGTACGTTTTCTTATTTTTCTTTTCTTTGTTAAGCCTTTCTTCTTTTCATCTGTAATATTTCTCGAACCTCTGTAAGAAACTAATTTCCCCCCGGGATCAATAAAGTACATCATTATGATATCAGGTTGATAAATGCTAATTAAATCTTTAAAAAATGCATAAACTCTTCTTATACTTTAAATTTTAGTTGACGTAATTTGTCACCAATTTAGTCTACAAAACTCCTAATGTCATTTAGTTGACTAAATCTAGACTATAAATGAAATAATCCTGATGACTAAATTTTGTCAAAAATTAAGTTGCGTTTTAGTCAAAAGGCTATGACTACAACTAAATTCAAATATGCTGTCAGAATTAACTCTGGATCAAAGTCTGTATTTTGTAGAAACTCCTCCAGAGGAAAATAAAACATGAAGACTAATAAAGACAGAACAAAATATACAACATGTCCTAAGACGTTCCTTCATATCAACTCCTTTTTTATCATCTTGCGGAAACATTCAAAAAGTGAGCACCAGCAAAGGAGTGAGTGGTTATACTGGTATTTGGGATCTACGTGTCTAAAGTTAAGCCCAGTATGAGCTTATCCCACAGTCCAAGGCATGCCAGGGCATCCATGGCCAATGTTTGTGCAAGAACCACTTCTGCAAACCCAAGCGGGCCCGAAGATGCAGCCAGGCTAGCAGAAAGAGCAGTTGCCAAGGAGCCCCAGGCCACCCACCCACGACCGAGCAGCCCCCCAGACTCTCCAGAGATCCCAGGCCGAGTGGCAGCCACCGCCCCCCACTCCCCAGGGAGAGCCCCCCCCCCCCAGCCATCAAACCAGCCACCATCGAGCAGGGCAGCAGCCCAGGCCCCACCGGACAGCACAAGCCATAAGGCAACGCCCCTCACCAGCGAGCGACCAACTGACGGCCGCCACCGCAAGAGGAAGGCACACCAACGGCACACACCTGGTGTGGTATAGCAGCTCCTAGCCAAGGGCGCCCGGATCCACCCATCGGCCTGCAGATAGCAAGACAGACCCACCAGGGGACTGAAAGCGCCCCCAACCACCGGAACAGCGAGCGCCACCCCCCCGGCAAACAGCATCATCCCGAAAGGCCACGTAACCCCACCCCAACCCCGGCACAAACTCCAGCACCTCCCCAGCGTGCCCGCCCCCCACACTGGGGCGGCCTGATCACATGCTGCGGGGACGGCCCTTAAGACCACTAGGAGACAAGGCCAGCACCAAGCCACACCCGAAGGGGAGAGGCACCCCCACGCCCTGCAAGACCGACACCGAACAGACCCCGCAATCCCGCACTCTTGAGGTGTAAACTCCTATATTTAATACAGGGATGTCTTGTCGACACGTTTGAACTCACGGAATCTTCATCAGGACATGATTAAGTAAAACATGCGCTGTGCAAGAGAGATCATGTGACAATCATGTGACCAAAAGGCATAAAAAAACATACATAGACAACAACAAAGATGTTAAGAGCTATTTAAATGATGGGTATCTTATTGATAATACTAACATATTATATTTATCATTGTATAAAGATTATGCACATCATTTTACACCAAGAAGCTCAAGTAGTTCATATTAATGTATTATATCTATCATTGTGAAGATTTTTATGTATGTCATTGTAGAGTAAGTAGCTCATGAAATAATTCATATTAATATATTATATTTATCATCATAAAAAGAAAGTGTCATTGTAGATTAAATCACTCACCAAATTGTTCCCATAAATGTATATATTTTTTAAATGTTATAAAAACATTACGTCAGTTTATACTGATATGTTTTATTCCTCAGGTCGGAGGAGTCGCCAGTGTTTGAAGGCAACAGGTAAGCCTTATTTTAATCTTTACTGCTTTACAGATTTTGTTTTTTTTTTTTAAACAAAAGTGAGTAACTTGATAGTTTTTGTTTGAGATAAATAAGCTGAGTATGAAAAATATGTCCTTAGAGGTGTGATCAACCCTGTGACGATCCGAGGAGCCAGACTCCCGTGTGTGTGCGTAGCTGAGGGCCACACAAAGCCTGTTCTCTGTGTGGATGCCACTGATGACCTGCTGTTTACAGGATCTAAAGGTAAAAGCTACCATGCTACTGTCTCTTAAGCATCCATTAAAGTTTATAAATCATCCGTATGTTGTTTGGTCTCAGATCGTACGTGTAAGGTGTGGAACCTGGTGACGGGTCAGGAGATAATGTCTCTCGCGGACCACCCCAGCAGTGTGGTGTCCGTCAGGTACGAGAATAGAGATTAGCACGTCCTGTATCTAAACATTCCCAGTTATTAATACTGCCTGTGCTCGTCCTTATGTTTTAGATACACTTCTAGTCTTGTCTTCACTGTTTCCACTGCTTACATAAAAGTGTGGGACATACGAGACTCGGCCAAGTGCATCCGCACACTCACGTGAGTGCACGTCTTTCTACTTGAACCCAATCATAAAACCGACCACATTTCTAAGCTTCATCTTTGATTGGTTTTGTTGTACATTAGGTCCTCAGGCCAGGTTGGCTCGGGGGAAATGTGTTCGTCAGCTCGGAGTTTATCTATTCCACCTGGAGAAAGTCAGATCAACCACATTGCCCTCAACCCATCTGGATCCTTCTTGTACGCTGCTGCTGGGAACGCCGTGCGCATGTGGGACCTTCGCAAGTAGGTCGCAGCAAGATGTGATCATATTTTATTCCCTCCAGCTAATCTTCAACCTGAGCAACCATGGGCCACTAATCTGTTTACCATTGCTCAGGAGGTTATATTTTTACCGCCATTTGTTTGTTTCTTTCTGTTATGTCAAAAGTGCTTAAGAAATTTTTTACAAAATTTGAACCAAAGATAGACATTACACCATAGAACAGATATGGGCTACTGGCGACCCGGGGGTTTAATTCTGTGCGACCCCCAAGACAAATCCTCCAACCACAACATAATACACAAAATAACTCCAAAATGCACAGAATGTCAACAAAAACACACGAAGCAACAACAAGAAAAATACACAAAGCAACAACAAAAACACAAAAAAGATTAAAAAAATACACCGAAAAGACTCATAATACACATAAGAGGACATCAGACACACAAAACAACCACACATGTACAAAATGACACCAAAAGAATACAACGCTAACAATTGCACAAAAAACAGAAAAAATACCCAAAAACAACTGAAATACATAAAAAAAATCCAAAAAGCCTCCATGATCAAGGTCACTGATCCAGATAACTGCTAATATCTGGCAAAGCGGAGATTTGGTGCTTTTATGTGGTTCTTTTTAAACTAAAATTATAACTAACTCAGTTTAAAACATATTGTTATTTTTGTTTATTTTTATTTAAAGTTGTTGCTTTTGCAGATTTCTCTTGATCATGTGTTTTCACCTGAAAACTCAAGACTTGTCACAGTTGATATTTATTTCAAACCTTACTTAATACTTGTATATATGTTACTTGCATGTATGTTCATATTTATATTCATCGTTATATTTTTTATTATTATCCCCCGCCACAAAGTGTGAAGGAGGATATAGGTTTGAGCTCCGTCCGTCCAAGTTAATGGGGACAGCTTTTTTCAGAAACCGTTTAAGATACGATAACCAAATTCGGTGTGCGGCTTCAGGGTATCAATACCTTGATGGAGCTTGAAAATGAGAAGCACACAATTATTTTTTCCGGAGTTATTGCCCTTGTTACCTTTTTTTTTTACTCTGTTCGAGGTATCTTCAAAGGGGACAGCTTTTCTTAGAAACTGTTTAAGATAGGATAACCAAATTTGGCTTCAGGGTATCAATACCGTGATGGATTTCGAAAATGAGAAGCACGCAATTATTTTTGCTGGCGTTATTGCCCTTGTTCCTGTTGATGACTATGTTTTCTTGTTATTGTTATTATACTGTTTCTGGTTTGTTTTTCTTTTTCTTTTTGCGCCATCCACCAAGTAAAAATCCTAAACAACTTGGTTTTTTTTGCTATTTGAAGTAATTACTGCTTCTATTTTATAGATTTGTGTCTACAGGGAAGCTGACAGGTCATTTGGGGCCTGTCACGTGTGTAACCGTGGAAAAGTTGGGCAATGGCCAGGACATGGTGCTCACTGGCTCCAAAGACCATCAAGTTAAAGTAGGAAACTGCACACACACTTTTAGTAGTGTTTATTGTTGTGGATGTCCTGTGAATATATGTGCATGCTTTCCTAGATGTTTGAGGTGGCAGAAGGTGCCCAGGGTAGCATCAGCTGCAGCCACACCTTTAGCCCCGCCCATCAGGAAAGTGTGGAGTCCTTAGTCGTGCACGGAGACGTTTTCTACAGTAGTTCAAGAGACTATAATATTAAAAAGTGGGATTTGGGAAGCAAAAAGCTGCTACAGGTAAGATGACAATTGAAATTCCCATTAATTTGTCCTGACGTAAGATGACTGAAAAGATGCTCTGTGTGTGTTGTTTTTGTATGGAGCAGTGTGTGAGTGCCCAGGCCGACTGGGTCAGTGTCCTTGGCGTGGTGCCGGGTGTTCCAGTGCTGCTTAGTGGGTGCAGAGGAGGGTTGCTACGTCTTTGGCACACAGACTCACTGTCACCTCTGGGTGAGTTCCAGGGACACGACAGCCCCATCAACGGCCTGACCACCAACAGCACCCAACTGTTCACAGCCTCTGAGTAAGTCACTGAACACACATGATGCTGAGATAGCGAGAGGGAATTAAGCAATATCACACTTCAGGTCGTGCCGAAATATCAGCACTGGTGTGATTTGGTCGTAGATATTTCACACAACAGCACGACCTCAGTGTTTTTTTTTTTTAAAGTCCAATTGTTAAGGCCCAAAATACATTTTCAGTTGCACTTTTAAAAGAAAAAGAACTATTATGCAGTTTTGCATTGTTTATTATAGAACCAGAATTTAAATTAATAGGCTTCATTTTCATTTGTATTATTCCTTTATTTATTTCATTCAAGATTTATTTTTAGTTAAATTGCATTGTTTTGAATAGTTTATCAAGGGATTCTTTTGACAATGAAATATAAAAGGAAAATAATACAGTATTTTCTAGTTTTTTTCCCAAAAAAAAAATTTGTCTACAGTCCCATTTTGTGAAATAAATCGTGAGAGAATCGTATCGTGAACCCAGTATCGTGAATCGAATCGTATCGGGAGTTGAGTGAATCGTTACATCCCTAGTTAACAGTCATAATTGACAAAAGATTATGATTTGTTTATTTAATCATTCTGCCAACAAAAGTAGTTCCTCAAGTAGAAAGCACACGCTACGATATTTGAATGTAAACACACAACGTTAGTTAAATATTATAAAGATCACATATCATGCTATTTTTCACTCATTTGTTCTAAGAACCCCAAAAACATAGTATTTGAGGTTTATCGCCTGTTTTCCAGAGTTTTAGCCACTGAAAAGTCACTTTCTGAGCAATTCTACACAAACAGGCTGATTTGCAGCCTACTTATGTATATTCATGAGTGGGCGTGTCTATAGACGGACCGAACTCAAGCTGCTTTATAAACACTAGACAGAGCGTGGGGGCGGGGCGTTCACCAGTACATACATAGACTGTAGAAAATACATACATAGCACTGCGTGAAGGATGCTGAAATGCTCACCTTAGTGGGCATGTCTGTTGACATGTCAATCACGGCAGAGAGCTTCCTGGAGGCGCGGCTTCTCCAGCTCAGTGTTGTGTCAAATTTGTCATTGAAATGGGAAAGCGTCATCAAATTGGAGCGAGGTGTTTGGGCTCACCCTGCAGTAAGAAAGGAACAAATCACCCTCTAACTAATGATTGAGGGAATCAATGAAAAACACTTTGGGCATGTGTATGAAGCCCTAATAGCACTTTATGATGTTTAAAGCACAGAAAGTTGATTTAGCTCAACATGGACCCTTTAATAGTATGCAGGTAAATATGTGACTGTTTTGTGATGTTTTTAGTTGTTCGTTTAAAAAAAAAAGCAAAAACCACTGCAAGACGATATACACAAAAACAGATAAAAACACAATACGCAACATTGGAATTCTCTCAAAACATAATTTTGTAACTATTAGACTTAGACTTTCTTTATTGTCATTGAAATTTTGTTGCATTGACTCGTATTGCAGGATAAAAAAAAAACGGCAGCAAGTATTTACATAAAGTAGGTAGTATTTAAAAAAATAAGGCGCAGATATAAATAGATATCAAGAGGAAAAGCGATGTGTAAGATTCCTATACAGATCAGTATGTTGCACGTGTCGTTTTGGTTTTTTTAAATTGCAGGGTTTCAACCTTTTAAATAGTACACGGACTGTCGTAAAATAGGCCGACCAGATGTAGACGCGCTTTTGCATATGAGTTGAAAGGAAAAGATCTGAGGATTAGGCAATGACAATGTGTCACTTTACGACCTTTCTGCACACGTGTCACTTCAATGTTGCATTCCGTTCATACTCCAAAATGATTGAAGACTCATTTAATATGTAATATTAACAACCGTACACAAGAAAAAATCTGAATTTTTGAAAAAATCTGAATAGTGCATTAAGACCTGCTGTGTGAACATAGTGACAGTGTACTACAGTGTGTAGCCCAACGTGTAACGGTAATTAATGTTATTTAGATCAGCTGTGCAGTGTGAGTGATATGATCCATAAGAAGTCGTGGTGCTGCTGTTGCTCTATATCAGCACTATTGGAATGTCTGTTGTTCAGTCAAATCATTTGGTCGGAACTAACTGTTGTATAATATTTAATATTTCTTTTGTCCACAGTGATCACACAGTAAAGATTTGGGAAGCCAAAGGATTTCTAGAAGAGGGACAACCATGATGTATATCTCAGACTCTGACAAAGTAGATAAAAACATACAGACTGGCCCCAACATGGAATATTCAAAATGATCTTTGGATTGCTGACTTTTTGTGGTGAAGAACTTCTCTTCTACAAAGACAGTGATGGTTTATACCCGAAGGTATTCCTAAAACATTGATGATACTTGGCTGTAAAGTTCTATTTTAGGGTTTTCTTTCCACTTTAATGCTGTCAGGTTCTCCTGCTAAATCAGGTCATGATTTCAGTTTCAAACAGGTATTCATCCAAGCTTCTCAACATTAAAAAGATGGGGGATCTTCCTATATCTGCTTTTCTTCATCCAAATCAACTGATGAAAGAGATTTTATTATGTTTTTCCAAAACAAAGCAAGGAGAACTTCTCTGTAATTTAGTACGTCTAAACTGTGTCTCTTCATCTTCTGTAACATTTCATTTCAGGCGTGTGTGTACCATTCTACATAGCCTTAATCTTCAGATGTTACTGCTAAGCTTCCAGGAAATGGTTGATATGGTCAATCTGTAGCATATTCCTAATTTTAGACCATTTTGAATACAATTTATTTAGTCCATAATGCCTTACTAAACACATTTATTCTACTTCCTATCCATGGAATTATGAGCCTAAAAACTTACAGTTTGCTCAGCTTTTAACAAGTATTGCAACCCTGCAATGCTAGGCGAGTTAGCCTTCAACTATTTACAATAAAGTTACAGCATTACCATCGCTGTTTCTTATAAAATGTGCTTCCACTCTCCAATTATCATATTAATAATAATATTTAAAATATAGTGAATCAGTAACAGGAGGAATACTGTCACAAGTTATTGTTTTATTTGGGCTGATTGGTTACTTTGTACAACACTAAGTCAAGTCCGTGAGGCCACTACTAGTTACTAAATCAGTATGGAGAGAAATGTGTGTTTTTTTTGCAATCCAACAAAAAATGGAATTGAAATTAAATAAAAGTTTTGCGAACAAAAATAATGGATTTGTAATTTAAAAAAAGATTTGCAAACAAAACTATCATTAGTAATTAAAAAAAACAACAAAAAACACTGTTTTTTTTTCTACAAATGAGTTCTCATGAAACTATATATTTTGTTTGAATAGAGCAAGTTTTACACAAATCTTCAGTTTCAGAGCAAAAAACTGAGATCTTACTGTATTTTGGCGTTCCTCCAACTTTCTCTCCCGTCACACACGCAACTTCCTCCTCCCGGGCATACAGAGTGCCACTGCATTCCCCGTTTTTTTATATTGTTTTATCTCACCATCGCCACATTATCCATGAGTTCCACACATGCTCTGGTCGAGTGTGCGCTGCTGGGAACGTCAACTCGTACGTAGCGCCATTTTCTGTCTTGTACACCTTTCCTCCTTTTCCTCTGAGCTCTGCTGAGCACGGATGATCTCTTATCCAAAGGTGCGCTGCTACCTCCTACATGTCACCTATTATTTTGCAATCTGGCTCACAGGCTGGGGGTATTTTCTAGTAATCACTGTGAAAAATTGCAAATGACAAGTTATCTCGTCAATGGCACTGAGCGTTTGTATTTGAAGTGCCGAGTTATCTCGTCAATGGCACTGAGTGAGTTAAGGAAGGGGAAAAGATGTCAACAGAAAAAGTAGAGCTGCACAATTATGGCCAAAATGATGTTCACGATAAATGGCAAAAATCAAGTATGATTGAAAAGAAAATGCCAACAGTATGAAAACATTCAAGCAGACCTAAAAAAATTTTGAGATGTGGATACAATGCTATGAAATCAGTAAATTTAATTCAAATAAAAATCTAATATAATGAAATAATTAAGACAATTAAACAATAATAGATAATAAAAAATAAATATATAGTGTATAAAAGATAAATACCCAAGACCTCTCAGAAAGCGCAAAAGTATTTAATATCAATATTGTACATCACAATTACAATACAGTTATTTGTCATATTTGGTAAAAAAAAAAAACAGTTTTTATGTTTACCTTTTGTTAAATTATTGCTTTTGTTTATATTTTGTTACGCTTGTAAGTTGTTTGTATGTTATAGATTGCAAATAAAAACACAGTTTAAAAAACTGTTTTTATTACATTACTTTTAAACAAACAATATGTGAACAGTTTATAGTGCAAAATGAAGCTCGAAATAAGAATTATAATTTAAAAAAATATTAAAAAAATTAACCCAATAATAAAAAATGTACCAAAGGCTAACTGAATGAATACACTATTCCAGAGTGCAGAGCCCGTGTTATAAATGTAAATTTTGCCGAAGATCAGGTTTATTTAATCATGACAACCAAAATTGTGATCACGATTAATTGTGCAGCCCTAAGAGATAGCAGTGTTTTTACATCTTCAGTGGGTAAAGGGGTTTGGGAGGATGGGACAATAAAACAGAAAGTTCTACTGGTTTGTCTGACTTTTAAAAGCTACTAAAATTTGACTTCGTGCACTTTTTGTTCAGGTGCTTTATCTCAGTTTGTGTCACAGTAAATAAACAGAGAAAATCAGTGTTGCGACTATTTTCTATCTTTGCGACAAATACTGTCATGTGTTGTTGTGGGATTTTCTTGCAATATATCGATTATCTCTATCGCGAACCATTTATCGTGCATCGTATCATGAGCTACCCTTCCATTCCCACCACTACTGCTCTATGTTTTATCAACAACAACTAGTATTGATGTCTTCTTTACATTTCTCTGAACAACTCCTGCTGCTATGCTTCAGATATTAAATATCTAGATAATTATCAAAGCTGAGGTCAATGGGAGAAAATCATTTGCACTGATTATGTTAGTTTCTAATGTCAGTCTTGATATGTGAATTATCCCAGAAATCCCACAAACTGTTTGTAGTCTTAATAAATCCAGTAGGCAGCTGCTTATTATCTTCTTTCTAACGTGAGATGTATTTTATTTTGAAATTTGACTGTAAATCTGATTTTCTTTGTGTGTAAATATTACCGTATGTTTTTTTTTCCTGCTGATTTATTTGTGCAGTTTTACTGTGACTGAAAGATCAAATGCTGTATGTGAATAATTTTTAATGTATAAAATTAAAAAAAACAAAACAAAGAAGCTTTTCCGAGTCGTGTGTTAATGGGCCGCGTGACCACATGGTGGTGGTGACGTATAACACTTGATGAGCCTAAAACATCTTTTGATTTTAGACAATTATTACCACTTATGTACACAAGATTGATAAAAAGAAGATATCCTCTTTGATTGGTTTGCCTTTTAAGTTTGCCCCAGTATGAGACGATCCAAATTCTGCTTTTTCATCCTTCACCTGCAGTTTTGAACTTCAGGCTGCCATATTGTTTTGTGTGCTATTCTCTACCAGTGGGAACAGACTTAAAAAAAAAAAAAAAACCTTAAATAGACAAAAATGAACGTGAGCCATGATAGAAAGATCAATATATGATGTTCAGCTGCTCTGAGCGCTACACTCTTAATTATCCTCATGGGAAAAGAAGATTTTCTCACAGCTGCCTCCCATGTGCTGCGTCCAATTTCAAATCAGATAACTTGGTTTTCTACGAGCACTGCCGACTAATACAACTCACCCACACAAGCTTAGTAGTTTAGTTTCTCTACCTTTATTTATTATATTTTTTTATTTTATCCCAGACGTGACTCTATTTCATCTTGGGGATGCTTGTTACACTTTGATTTAATTTCAAGCACCAATCAGCCATAACATTATGACATCTTGCAGGTGAAATTAATGTCAATGAGTTTGTTTGTTTGTTATTTTTTCAATTGGTTTTCGAAAGTATATTGGTCCTCATGTTTGTATGTGTGTCTGCTTGCGTACACGATAGTTTCCTCAATGTTTGAAGACTCCACATATATACATTTTTTTCTGTTTATTGGTTTTTGGCCACAGATGAGACCATTCAAGATCAATGTCACAAAAAAATATCAGCAAAATTCCCTATCTTTAGCATGGGGCAAAATTTCTAAAAATCGATTTGTTCAAGATTTTGCAGGATGACGTAAGGCTATGACAAGCAACATCTGACCAAACAGGATCTGGATCCGATCCAGATTGCTGACTCAGCGATATTTGGAAATTAACATTGGAAAGCCCATTTACGACTTTCAAAAATGCCTATACAGTTTAAATAAGTTTTGATTTAATTCAGATTAAGTGGATTGATGTCGGGTTGGGACCTCTGACAAAATGTGGAGTCTCGTACGGATCCAATCCAGAATGTGAATTTGGCAGCAGGTTGAAGTTTGCTGATTTTAACATGGAAAACCCCATTTACTGGTCTTTGTGTCATGACAAATTTTGTCAGTGATGAAAACATCGAACAAAAGAACGAAATTGGGCTTTTTTCTAAAGTCTGCGCTGCACGAGTGCTTTTCGAAAACGGTTTTTGGAAGTATGTTGGTCAGTTAGTTTGTGTGTGTGTTTGTCTGTCTGTACATGAAAACTTAAAGTTATGAACGAATTTTGATGAAATTTTCAGGAATTGTTGATAATGGGTCAAGGAACAGCTGGTTAAATTTGATAAAAAATGGGTGATGTTCTGGCTACCAAAAGAAAAAAAAAAAAATATATATATATATACACAGTATATATATATATATATGTATATATATATATATATATCCCATTCATTTTCCCATCCACTCTGTGGAACTCTGATGACGTCATCAACAGTGATGTCATTAGTGTACGATCGTGTACACAAACAGACACACACAAACACACCAGACCAACATACGATTTTGTTTTCATTTTGGAACAGTGTCTCCATGGAGACGTACGGATCCGATCGGCCGTTTTCTAAAGTCTGCTTTAAATAAGCGCGGGTTCATTTGTTTGTTTGTTACCCCCATCAAGGACGTTATAATCTTTACTAGTGTTTGTTTGGCTGTTAGCATCTATATATCAAAATGCTTAACAGATTTTGACAAAATGTTTACCAAAGATAGACCTGCTTACACCATGGAAGATTCCACTCAATTTGGAAGGGGATCCGGATATCTACTGTCCAAAATCCCCAAAATGCCTATTTCTCATAAAAAGTAATATCTTGGTTTGAAATCTGACTCCGTTATGATGAGTTAAAAAAAAATGGCAGTGCCCATACATTTGGAACTCCTGTATCATTGGTCTACTGTATATGGGGATAGACAGTTCTTCCAAGCCTTTAAAGTGTTAATGACCACGGTATCATGATCAGAACAACTGATCATGATAACTGCCGATATCTATCGAGAGATTTAACACTTGGCAGAGATTAGTGTTGTTTTCTGAGTGCTCTTGTTTTATAATGAGATGTATTTGGAAGTATGTGAATGAACATGGGGATTTTACAACTGTTCTCAATCAACTCCATATACATTAAATTTTGTTAGTGATCGTTTTACTTTACGGCTATTTTGCAACACTGCTAAGGTAGCTTTTACAATCTTATGTCTTATGTGTATGTCTCTTATCTGAAATAAACACAGTCAACTGAAGATGGATCGGTGGCTCACGATAGGGTCAATTAAAATAAATGGAAACTCTGACACAACAGGAAAGTTGCATCATCCTGATGGATGTGATTCAGACAACTCAAGTGGTTCAGCTGCAAAGTGATTATGAAAATCTACAAACTCAAATGTGTATTTTAACATAATATATATATATATATATATAAAAAAAAAAATTAAATTAATTTGTAGTATACTGTTGGATTAGCAAACAGATCTATTGGTTTTGGCCATTTGTCGAGTTAGGTGGTCAGGGACCACTTGATGAAGTGGTTCTTGGTCTGAAAAACTTAGAGAAGCACTGGGTTAGAAGTAGAACCTCTTCAAAGCCCATGTAGTGCTCCATATCTATGAAAGTCTTTGAAGGAAAATGTAGGCGAGATGAGGTAATTATTTCAAGATTAGGACACAGGACTGAACTCAACCCTCAACTTAATGGGTAAAAGTCAGACAAATGTGATGAATGAATGCAAAGTCAATGAAAATATTGAGCATGCTATTATGAGGTGTAGTAAGTATGAAAGGGAGAGAAAGGAACTAAAAAACAGAATATATAAACATCAACTATGGAGCCTAGAAAGGATTCTTGGAAGAGGAGAGGAAACGAGAGAATGCCTTTGGGCTTTATTTTACTTCATGAAAGTAACAGAACTGGGGAAAAGAATGAGGTCTTCTTTGTGGGGTTTTTTTTTTAAGTTGAGGCCTTGCAATATTGATGGTACGTAGTTTTTTTTTAAAACTTGAAGTAGATGGCACACTCCAGTACAGTAGATGGCAATATATGCACCTATTCAAGTTGGCATAATCCAAGAACAACAACATATTGATGGAAGTTCTCCAGTGGAGAAATAATATAAGCAAGGAATGGAGTCATGAATAGTCTATTTTCTGCACTTTTATTTTTATTCAAAGGGAGCCTTTGGAAGTCCAAAGTGTGATGCATTTTGTACTTCAGCACAGATCTAGACCTCAGCATTATTAGTACTAGTGCAGTGCTCGTAGGAAGTATGTATATATTTAGCACTGTAATATAGGCTAGCATACATCTGCAGCCTGCTGAGAGAGAGCGATAGTGAGAACTACAAATGAACTTTCTTCTGTTGATTTTTGTTTTGTTTTTTTTTCTTCACTAATCAATCAATCTTTATTTGTATAGCGCCAATTCATAACACGTGTTATCGAGAGAAACTTCACAGAAAGTCAACACTGTGCTGTTCTAACTTATCCTGAGTTACCATGACTAACTGTTTTCCAAATCAGTTCTTGAAACTGTCCACTTCCGTGGGCGTCAAAACAAATCCGACGTTACACACCACCAACTTATCCTGAGTTTACATGACTATCTGTCAACACTGAGCTGTTCTCACTCCCTGTCAATATCAGTTTTTAAATTTGTACGCTCCCGTGGAGAGTGGGGGTGGGGCGTCCAAAGCAATTTGACACTGAACACCATTGAACCAAGCAGCAGCCATGTTGAAACTCTCAGCTCTGTCTGTCCCTGAACCGCAGAGATATTTGAGCCACAGATAGATAGATAGATAGATAGATAGATAGATAGATAGATAGATAGATAGATAGATAGATAGATAGATAGATAGACAGAATTTCAATGGCCTTCCAACTCGTAATAAGTCACACAAGGCCAAAAATGCACTTTAGTCATGCAAACTATAGAAAAGCAGTTCAGTCACATGCATGATGTCAATTATGTCTTCCTGAAAGCACACACAGTTCCTGGAGTTACACACCTGCAGGAAGTACAGGAATCAGGAGTATCTGTCTGACAAGCTCCCCTGGTTGTGCTATACAAGAATATGCCTTTGCACCAGACGACATCAAACTCACAATCCTGCTGATCAGGTTCTTCTACAGATCATAGTGAGCTCGTAGTTCCACTTTGACTTTAATCGTGCTGTAACATAGGCTGAGTTTGGATAATATTACCAGTAATATGCTCAGTGAGCATAGTGATCATGTATGTGAGCCCCCCCTCCGACGTGATACTCTCGTTTCACTGCTGAATCTGTCTGGATAATGAGATTTGTACAGCTGCAGGTTCTTTCAGTATTTACCCAGGAATTGGAATCAATAGGAGTTCATCTCTCTGTGCTGTGAGAGAGCAATGACTGTAAGGCTCAGTGCTCACCCCAATGCTTCTGTTCAATAACCCTTTTCAGCGATCAATCAGCTTTATTAGCATCTAAATTCAAATAAAAGTGCTCCACTTGATGAAGAAAAAAAAACATGTTCATGATGAACTCCCTGTCATTGAGATGTTTGGTAGCATGAGTTGGATTGAAACATCTGATCATTTTAGCTCTCCAGGACCAAGTTTGGAAATTCATACACACAAGTTATTGTGATTCATGGAATCATATTTGAATAAATGAGTCGTGTTTTAGAACTCAAGACCTCATTCACCTGACAAGTAAACATCTTATTTGCAGATGTCTAAAATCATTCTGGACTTATCAGTGGTTTTTAAATACATACAATTAAGTTTTTTTGTTTTTTTTTAATTTGCAAGAATTTATTTGAACAAATGTTTTGAGATTTTTGCATGTTGTGCATTGAAAGAGTTGAAGACACTTGGTTTTGTCTGTCAAATGTATCTTCCTGCTGTCTCCCGCAGGGTATTTAGATGCAAAGGTAGCATGGCGTGTGTCGAAATGGCGCTTTACATTCGACCGTTTCATCAATGCAATTTTGTCATTGCAAATTAGGCACACAGCAGAACCTGCTCTCTCGGCGTATTCTTCAGTCCATTCGTTCTGAAATGTATGATACTCATCATCTTTTTTTCTTTTCGCCATCTTCTTCGTCGAAGGGTTAGCTTTGAGCTAATGGCCGAGCAGACTGATTCAAAAGGGGGCATTTACCTGATTACCCATAATCCTGCAGCCCTGACCCTGAACAAGACATGAGCAGTGGAAAATCGATGGATGGATTAAAACAAGCGATAATATTTTATGTTTTACCTGAAAAGCCGAAATCTGCGAGCCAGATGCAATCATCAAAAGAGCCACACCTGGCTTGCGAGCCATAGGTTCCCGACCCCTGCTATATTGGGACATTTTTTGTATGTATGTTTGTAAGTATGCACAGTGGGCACACGAGTCATTTAACTGTCCCATGATGCATTGTGAGTGGAACGTAAAATCGTCTTGGGCTAAAGCTAAAATTCAGACATTACCATCTCAAAACAAAAGCATCTCTTCTTGTCTTCCATTGGCTTTTAACACTTTTGTAAATAGGGCTCTTGAAGTTAACTGGAAGTTTAGTCAGTAGCACAATGGTGAGTCTCTGAAAATCTCTGAAATGTCGGCATGAAATGTGTTTCCTTGAGTTTTATGGATCAAATGAGCACATGTTGATATTCTACTTGGTCACTTTCTTGCTTAAAATGTTTTCAGGATTTTCAAAGGTGGCAAATTAACGTAGATATTTAACCTCAGTGTGCTCCCAATTTTTTGTCATTGTAGGTTCAAAATGCATTTTGGGAAACTTGTAAGTATACTTCAGTGGGAACTGTCACCATACTAATCATATTAAAAGTATATAGTAGATTGTATATACTCATTGAGTGTGAAGGGTCTAGTATATTAGTATGTGATTTCAAACACAGCCCAAGTCTCGTCTTGGTGCATTTCGGTCATAGGTAAGTCTTGGTCTTGGGTAGCCTTGACCACAACACTATAAGTAGGTATTTTTCCAAATAAAGTAAAAAGCTAAATTTAAAAAATACATTGAGATATAAAGGAGTCAAGTTCCAGGTTTCTATGTAATTAGATAGCTTGAGTACCACTGTTGAAATAGGCCCAGTGTGATGCTTGTGGTTAGTCTTTGCCTTCTGTTGGGATGATGTCCAGTCAGATATATATATATATATATATATATATATATATATATATATATACAGTTTTTCCTGCAGCCTGTGGCTTCTCCTCGCCCTCTGCTCTCTTTTCTGTTTCAGGTGTCGATGCTGGAGCTGGCGGTTCCTGATCAATGGCTCACGGCTCAACCAGTCTGGGACACTCAGATGGACTGATCAATGGCCCCTCTGTTCACTAACCCCAACCAGTCAAAGCAGATGGCTGCCACCTCTGAACCTGGTTCTGCTGGAGATTTCTTCCCATAATAAGAGGAAGTTTTTTCTTCCCACTGTCGCTAAATGCTTGTTCATGTGGATCTTGTTGGGTTTTTTCTTTTTTACTATGAACTTTATATTTTGTTCAGTGCTTTGAGGTGACTTTGTTGTATTTTGCGCCATATAAATAAAGTTGAATTGAATTGAATTCTGTTCAGGCTTTCTGTTCTAAGCTATACTGTCTTTTCACTGACTTGTCTTTGACACTCCTCGTCTAGCAGAATCTAAAGACCTTTCTTTTTCCAATGATGCTCCGGAGAACAAGGTCAATAAATCCCCCCCCATCACCACCACCACCACCTCCATTTTTGAGCATCCGCTGAGTGAATCCTATTGCTAAAAATATCCTCAGCTTTATGACCAGAACTGATGAGCCGTGATACTGCTGCCAGCTCTCTTAATGTGACTAAAGGAACCTACCCTGTCCCTGCCCAGGTGGATCGCAGTTATTGGGTAAAACACACTGAAATATACTTCACTTTTTAATCCTCATGTAATAATGTTTTCCCATTAAATGAGAGGGAGTGATGAGCGCTTCATTCTGCTGTTTGGAATGATTCCTGGTTTGATGAGGTGGTTCCGAGAGGAGTTGAACTGGGAAATGAATAAAAAAAGAAGGAAAAGGCGAGTGTGTGGATGGTAAGTGGGTGTTCTCACTGATCCCAACACAAAAGGAGGGTCTTGTTAATATAGTGGAGCTCTCTGAATTAAAGCACAAAGGAGCAGATCTCTCCATATGAGTGCAGACTGATGAGTCCTAAACCTTAACAACACCACTCCTGTTAAACTCTGGGCTGCAGTCAATCAGGACTGAATGAAACATCATCTGTTTTGCTTTAATATCCTTTGCTCCTCTGTGGAAGTTTCTGTCTGTATGTAATGGTCTTCTGATGGCCATTGGTTTCTGATTTCTGATTTGTTTTGTTTGTTTTTGTTTTCTTGGTTGTAGATCTACCTCTCTTTCCCCCTGTTCTCTCACAGGTGAAGCCCATCTCACTGATTGCCCTCACTATGGAAGGAGTGTCTGAACACGTGTAGGTGCATTGTATTTGTTTCTCACGCCTTGTGTCCCTAGACGATTACTTGTGTTCCCAGTGCCTCAGCACCTCATCTAGCTGTCAAAATCAGGTACATTGTCCAAACTTAACGATTGAACGGCTGAAACTTTGTATGCAACCCTTTGTGTTACTGCAACCTCATCATGTGTTTGTTTATTTAGTTTTTCCATTAAAACTTAACCTAACTAGTCTTTTACTATGGTTTACTGCCAGTGGTCCTTCATATACATTAATGTATATTAGTCCCTCCTTCGTCCTATAGACCCCTATACAAATGGAAACAATCGCCAAGTAGGCCCAGCCAATAGGCTTCTACTTCCTGTTTTTTGAGACCGTCAATCAAAGTTAATGCTGACCTGTGCACGGAAATAAGGCCCTGCGTCACAACAGCAAACAGGTAAATATGATTTTAGCTCTTACCTGATCCATAAACCTAAATCAATGTGACCCGATGCCACCTTGTTATGTTCCGTGATGCGCGTGCACAAAAGTAGAGGCGTGGCTTCTGGTAGAATGCAGAGGCAGTGGAAGGAAGTGAGGCTGTTTAGGGCGGGACATCGAGACGTTTCTCAGAAACTCCGGATATCAGCTTTAATGAGTATAATTTTTAAAAAGTATTTACAATTCATCAAAAGATTGAAAAAAATAAATAATTAAAATCTTGTTACATATCTGTGCTTTTATGACCACAATATGATAAATGATGAGATGTTTGTTTGGTGGTTTCTGAATAGTTTTTTTTCCCCTGAGAATAATATTGCAGCAGTTATTCTTTGTGACTGTCTTTCATGTTTTTATATAAGATACTAAATTCTCCTCAATGGGCATCAGCATGCATACAGTAGCAAAATGTGTTTTGAAAGGGTAGTTACTAATGCTTTAGAGACCTACATTTGTTGATTTGGTGACATTATGGTTTACAATTACATGAGTTATAGATGCAGGGAAAACATGTTTTAAACGGATATTTGAGTTGGTAAGTGGTTTTTAGAGATGGCATTAGTGGTGACATGAAGTCATGGAAACTTAGGTGGGTGCAACATTTTAAAAACAGCATCATTCTAAGGAATAGTTCACCACAGTGACTAATGCTAAATGTGTCACCTGAAAATCCCACAGTTCTTTCGTCAATTTGTGATACCAACACACCCACACGTGTACAGTAAATATCAAAGGGTTCTTTGTGAGTTTTTTTTTAGGCATAAGTGTATGTTTTATTAGGCTTTGTGTGCCTGTTTCAAAACACAAGACTTTTCAAGACAAATTGATTCTGGTTATTGATTACGATGCTGAATTTGAATTAGTTGTAATGAAAAACTGTGAAACACAGGAAGCTGACAAACATCAGCTGGGAAAAGGCTGGTGACATCGAATGTTTTAACTCTTTAAACGCAGCGCTCTCAAAGAGCAAGAGAGCAAAATACATTGTGGCACCTTCAGATGTCTCAGAGGTCAGGCATGCATGGAAGACTGGAAGAATTTGATCAATTTTTAACATTGAATGTGCAAAGATCTCGGCACAATAATTTTGCTGGCCTTAATAATTCCTGTGTTTATTTTATTCATTATTTAATGTCTGTGTGTGACAGATGTGTGTATTGGACATTTATGAAAATATGGAACACATTGCATCCCGTATTGGTTCAGGATGTGACATTTAATGGTTAAATAAAGGATGATTCCTTAATTTAAGGGATGGGTGGTAACCCTGTGGCTCTTGGTGAGAAAGGCATATTGGAAAAGCCGCTTCCTTAAATGAACAAATCATATTACATTGTACAGTATTTTTTACCTGTGATAATGAAGTAGCATTCCCAGGAATGAAGTGAACACACCACAATACTCAGTTTGGAGCTGAGATTATACAGACTATCACACCAGACCAGGGCAACTGATAATAAGGAATGATCATGCTAATATAAGAGTCAACACTCATTTCCCTGAATTTATGACCAAAATCCTCACAATGAACAAGATAAAAACTGTAGTATTTTTTTTAGTTGGACCAAGAAACAAAAGCCCTCAGAGCACAAAGTAAACCTTTGCCAAGCACAAATATCCTCTTGTTATCTAGATCATTGATCCTGATCCTAGTACGATGACCATTCACAATTTAAAGGCTTGGAAGAAATTTCTATCCTCCTTAATAACAATTCAGTAGGTCCAATTGTATGGGCGTAAGGTCTAACTTTGGTAAATTTATCTGAAAAATAAATCTAAATGTTAAATCTAAATGAAAAAGTTCAATATAAATGTTAAATCTAAATTTAAATGTTAAATCGGACTCCAAGTGTAAAACTAAATGTTTAGAAATTAAGCAAAGTGGGCAGGTCAGCACCTGTCAATCACGACAAGGGCAGTATTATGAACAAATCACTTTATAATGGTTTTGCTACAGTGATATACAGCTCCAAACGGGCAAGTTGGATTTTTCTCGTCTTTGTGTCTTTGTGACATCACATTGCCAAAACTCCTCCTCCTGACAATCCTGGCTCCTCCTACCCGATAAGAATGTGCGCTCCTCCCTCTCAAACTACCTCACAGGTAAAATAAACATAGTGACTACAGGTTGAGATCACAGTTAATATCTTTACGTTCAGTGTATAGTAATCCAGTAAACAGATTTTTAGTAGCCGTTATACCACCTTGTGTCACCTTTATGGGATGATCTGACATGTATGTGACCCAATGTGATGCAGCGTTTGGCCAAAACAGTGGACTACCTTTTTTAAATGAACTATTCCTGTGACCAGAAGAGGTGAAGAGAAGAAGAAAGCGGCGTAGCAGCTCATGTGAGTGTTTGAAACAGCTGACTCAGCGGATAGTTGAGAGTTTACTTCCCTGCGGTGCAGCGTGAGTGTTACACCCTCAGCTCCAACAGTGTGGGAGAGGTACGGTGGATGCTTTTTGGACAAATAAAGGGACAGAGACGCAGTCGACGTCCTGCTTCTTTGTTTTGTTGCTTTATTCAAAAAGAACACACACTTTCCGCGCAGGCGCAAAAAACACAACTCTATGCGAGTCAGAAACAATCGATCGAGTTTGACACTACTGATGATCTTTTGAGGTTCCATATAGTAAGACTGACATTGATCATTGTCTCTCTGAATTTGGTGTCTAAAGTACAGTAGTACTTAGTTTTAAATTTAACTACCATTACATATTTGTTTACTTTTTATATTTCTTCACAATTTCTTCTATTAGTATTATGATTGTTTTTTTTTGTCATGTGTCTGTTGCTGTTATATCCTATGTTTTCTTGCTGAAATATTCATCCAAATATATCATCCTGCATAGTCTTGTACATTTCTGCTTTCATTGCTATACTTTATTATGATATACATTGTTTTTATTTTTGCGTATGTGTGTTTATAACCCTTCAAATAAAGTACAAATAATAAAAATAAAGTTATGTAAAAACATTAACAATAATAGTTATTGTGCTATGCTGCATTACAGCAGAGGAGGCAGATACCAGCTTGGACAGTGATGTCCCCTCAGCTCAGGAGAGTGAACTCACTCAAGCCAGTGGGAGGCGTCAGATACCTGGGGCCAAATCAGGAAAAAGAAAAGCATAGACCATTGGACGGAATGACGACTTCACCAAATATAATGCAGAAAGCAACAAGGTTTGGCAGGAAATGAGGGAGACAGAGACCAGGCAGCTGGAACAGGATCAGGCTCTACAGGAGAAGATGCTTAAAGCTCAACAGGAAGCGGATGAAAGAAGATTCAATGCCTTGAATGTATAAAGGTCACAGCTTTGTTTTTCTGTAGATGTGGAAAAGCCAATTTCACTGTTCTCAGAAGTGTAGCTTTTTCTGAATTAGTCTTCTTTCTCATACTTTCTGAAACAAAGTGCTTAATAACATTAAACCCAATAACTGGACACTGCTGCTTTCAGCACTAGAACGGGTATATGCAACTCTGAGTCTTTGGCTGTGAGTTTAAAGGATATCTCCACTCACCTCACACATGGCATGTCTGTATCATTAGCTGCTTTAAGATGGAGGGGTTCATTTGGGTTAATAAGCTCATTCACATTTTGAAGTTGTACCTCAGGTAAGTTAGTGTCTTTCCATGACTCATCTATAGCACAAACCTGTGAGTCCCAAAGTGCGTCAACCTTTTTGTTACCTAAAAAGCAGCTAATGAGACATTTTCTTACCACTAACTTCCTGACTGTAGGTATCCTGTCTTTTTCACACGGTTTCTTTTTGACTGACCTTTCAGAGAACTTCTTACTTTCCTTATGAATACTACCACATGTGTAGGGCATACTTTCATTTTTGTGTATGGACCGGTGCTTCTCTTGACACCTTTTGGAGCAGTATAAGGCATTCTTACATATTGAACAACATTGCAAACTCAGAGTTTCACTTCGTATAGCACAACCGTGACAACACTGGGACCTTCCTATGTCATTGGTCACACCATGTCCCATTGGAGTGACCCCTTGTAGTTTAAAGGGTTACCCCTGGCTGATTTCAATGGCCTCTGGGCTTTACAGCCTGCTCTAAAATGCTCACTGCTCCCACATCTAAAACAGTGCTGACAAAACTCTTCACCTTTCTGGATACAAGCATGACACCTTGGTGGTGGGAGAGGTGTGTAGTACCGCTGAGGGGCGAAGCGCTGCTGGAATTGGGTAGTGCCTCTCATCTGTGGTGGGCCGGGTGCTGTGTAGTGTGGCTGAAGAGCTGCTGGGGAGTGCTGAGAGTAGTAGTGCTGAGCAGATGGGTCCAGCTGGTACGGTGGCTGTAGACTTCTGCATGGTTTCTCTGATTTCTAACACCTCAGCTTACAGGTTCTTCAGAGGCACCTTCCCAGACCAAACTTCTTCAATCTCTGATAGTAGATCAGGTGGCGGAGCGGGTTTGTTTTGTTTTTGGACAATCTTTCTCTCTGCTGGTGCGGGGAGGGGGGTCGCTGGGGTGGACAGCGTTCACAGTGGCCGCTCTTAGTGGGACTGCATGTTTCTTCTTATCTTGTTCCTTTTCATTTGCATGTGTGATGTTCACTTTCTCTAACAAAACTTCATCAGAAGTGGCGGATTGAAGAAGGTAGGGTTTCATGTCACTCTTTATATTGTCCCTCTGCGTTCACACAGAATGCGTCTTCTGCGGCACTGGACTTGTCTTCTGTACAAAACGTTCTGCATGTGTTGCAGGATCAAAAAATGTCCCCATTCGCTTCATATCCGCGTTTGAAGCAAAGCCCCGCCCACCAGCGACACATCCAACTCGGTAAGTTTCACTGCCTGCTGAAGCGAGGAGCTGCACTCCCTTTTCTCCTCTCATAAACATAAACCACCAGTGAAAAAAGTCGATGTGATTAGCGGCTAATGCTATCCTAGCCCAGAGAGAACTTTTACCTGCTACTACCACCTCCTCGCTGATTCTCCTCCACGCCAAATCCTTCCTAGTCCAGTCCCGGTTATAAAGGCTGTGTCATACAGCTCCGGGTGGTCACACACAGCTTCTACTCCATGGTTGAATGGGTGAACAGAATGGTGTCCGTGCTGACGGCCTGACATCATCGTCAACAAAGACTCTGATTGGCTTTTGTCATGCGAAACAGTCGCAGGAGTTCAATATTTTCAACTCTTGCTGATGTGTGGATATGCCTAAAATCAGGAGCGCGCTCGCACGAACAATGCTCTTCACGTGTGGATCAGACCGCACCGCCGCACAGGAAAGATTTTGCATCTGAAACACAACTATCCATTGACTTTGTATGTAATCTGGTCGTACGAACATTTAGTGACGCATTAGGTGACGCAGCATTAAGCTGGTATGCATAAAAAAATTTTTTAACCATGTTGGGATCATATTTTAGACCCGATTCAGCCTCTTGGGATGCGAAGAGGATCTTCTGTTGAAGGTCCATGGCTCTCAGCAGGAAGTTTTGTGGGGCCTCCTTACTGCTCTGAACCTCAGATGAGAGCTGCTTATAAAGTTCAGTGGCCCCTCTCTCCTGGTCGTGAGACCTTAGGTTCCTCTGCAGGGCAGGGAGAGTACGATCATATTTGCCTTCCAAGTATCTTCTCAGCTACAGACCTGGTGTGATGGCACGAATCACTGCATCAATTATTTCATCTTCCTAGGAACCTTTACTGAGCCCACTTTCAATAGAGAATGTGCCAAAATAGAGAATGTGAGCCTGTCTTTTTGTCCCTGCTCCCCTATTTGGCCTGATCTCTGAAAGTCTTTGTGCCACATGGAGTTCTCTGAGGGTGCCAAAGGTTGTTTTTGCATTGATGTGCTCTATAAGCTCAGTTTCTTGGTTTTTAACTTCTTCTTTTGCTTGAAGTATGGTTCTTAACACATTTCCTTCTTTCTGCATATCTTCTCTCTCTTTATCCACTTTTGCCATTTTTGCATTTTCAATCAAGTCTTTAATACTGAGCAATTGCGATATTCCCTCATCTTCCAGCTCAGCTAACTCATCTCTTTCAACATAACTTGTGACAAATGTGATTAGCTGACCTGTAGTTTTATCTGAAAGTTGCCCTTTCCCTGGTCCATAAATGTATAGTTAATTGCATATTTTTATCAGGTGTTCAACATTTAGTTCATATAAAGCACCTTTGATTTTTAACTGTACTTCCTCCTGCTCTGACTCCATTTTCATCGGTGACACGGCAAATGACAGTTCAACAGACGGATTTCAATGTGTACAAACATGAGACACGTGAATGGCGTGCGCGCGCATACTCGGTGCAGAACCCATGTTGTTCACATATGTGACGCTTGAAAACTTTTAAAATGGCAATGAATGAACCGCTCTTAATGTTCGAAAATAGTATGTAGAAACCCTGTCACTTATTTAAGGAAACTCACTTTAAGTACAGGTGAATGATTGCAGGACCCATGCAGCATTCCCGATGTGCGCTCCTGGCCTGATGTTCAATGGCCAGATATTTATACATATCTGATAGAAAAACCCAGTGTATATATGAAAGAAAACCTAAAAGCATTAGGTCTCTACATGCTTATAACTACTTGTTATGAACGGGCAGGTAGGCGGGCTGCTGTACTCCTGTTAACAAAAGTTTCCATGTATTTCCACGTATTCTGATCAGTTTCAACGGATGAGTTTTCATCTATACACTAAGTCTCCTCCTCACTGTCCCACGTCTGCATATCAGTCCATTTACAGCTTTTTATGGTCACTTTTTACTGGCTCCAGACTGAAATAGCGCTTCGTCCGCTCCCGTGCACCATCGCCTCAGCAGCAATTACGTTGACACGATCGCTTCTGAACCAACGCAACGTGGTTATTTGGCAACTTTATGCTGTTTATTTCTATCATAAACCGGCTGATTTTTACTTTATCCGGATTGTTTCAGCGCTCTCTCTCTCTCTCTCTCTCTCTCTCTCTCTCTCTCTCTCTCTCCGTGTGTGCGTGCGTGTGTGTGGCACGCAACCATAAGTTTCGTCTATTCTCCTGAAAAGGGTGCCCACCAGCCAGTATGTTGTAAAATTTAAGTCCTGGATTGTTGGTACTCCTATTTGTGCAATCAACAACGTAACACGATGGCATTGTGTTGTTTTTAGAAAAAAAAGAAAAGCGTTTCCACCACGTGCCAATGCTAGTACAATGCAGTTCTCCGGTTATTTTGCACCGAGTCTGCGCGCACACACCTAATTTAGTATGAATACGTCACATGAAATGGGTCTATGTGGGCTATAATTAACTTATGGTATGTTGGCACCTTCCAGCGGTGGTTGTGCGTGCTAAAGATCCAACCTGCTACATGCATTGACAGCCACAGAGAGTGTCTGCGGTGTATGGAAAGCCATCGAGCTCAAAAACACATGAATTTAACACGTGAAATACACTTAAAGTACACGTGAAATACATGTAAAGTATAGGTGAAATACAGGTAAAATACGCTTGAAAAATTGACAGTCACATCCCCAGTTAAACTGTAAGAGGGTGTGCACACTTTTGCAACCTCATTCTCTGAGTTTTTTATTTTTACTTATGAAATTACTTATCTTGGTGTAATTTTTTTACATCAGAAAAACCTGGTATTTGAACAGAGGTGTGTAGACTTTTGATATCCACTGTAATGTCTATGGTATTTACTCTATATCAGTAATATTTTAGCAATTATAGAAAAACATTAATTGTGAAATATAAATCCTTTTTAACCCCAATATACAAAGATTATACTTTTAAACCATATATACTTTTAAAGTCATTTTAATAATAATTCCAATATTTAACCATTTTTAACCTGTCACAAGAGCGCTCACAATCAGTTCCATTTTTAATAGCCGTTACACCGCCTTGTAACGCTTTTGTGGGATGATCCGACGTGTTTGTGACCCAACGCGATGCAAACGGTTGGACAAAACAATGGACCATCGTCTTACAATCTTACTGCTGCTGCTGTGATGAACACACGCTGGGGTAGCGTGTGTTCATGCCGTCGCTTACTTATGCATCTGCAGCGAAGGCCCAAAAAACAGCCTGTTTTTAGGAGCGTTCTGAAAGGGACTCTTCAGAGGACTAAAACTCCAGAAAACAGGCGAGATTGGGAAATTAAACCTCAAATACTATGTTGATGGAGATGGGTGAAAAATAGCATAATACTGGAGTTTAAAAGAAAAACTTTTAATTTATTTATTTTTTAACCAGCAACCCATTGAAAATGGTGCCACCAGGGGCGGTGGAGCGTGGGAAACATCTGGCAAGTGTTTTTCCTCTCTCTCTCTCTCTCTCTCTCTCTCTCTCTCTCTCTCTCTCTCTCTCTCTCTCTCTCTCTCTCTCTCTCTCTCTCTCTCTCTCTCTCTCTCTCTCTCTCTCTCTCGTGCGCACCACCCGCCCGCTGCACTTCTTCTGTCAGAGCTCAGCGGACGGACGTGCACACACACACACACACACACACACACACACACTACCTTTGTTGTATAAGAGGGGGTTGGACCGCTGTCAAGCAGAGCAGGAATTCGCTCAAAAGAAAAGGAAGAAGAAGAGAAAAACAACAGGATGAGCAACACTTTCCCAAACATGGCGTCGATTGGAGACTTTGACCCGCTCAACACTTCCATTCCTGCCACCAAAGTTGAAATCACGGTGTCCTGCAGGTAAGGAAATAACCAGAAACCATCGAGTTACCTGTGGAAAGTTTCTTTTTCTCGTTTGCGGTCACTCTTTCCGTAAATCAACGTCATTGTGAAGATAAAGAAACTCCCCACGTGACGACGTGTTTGTGTGAACCTGTGTGTCATATCGAGTGAAGTCATTGCTGGATGTTTAAAAAGGAATCAGTTGATCGAATTTGAAGGGTTTGTTTTTAAACCAGCGCAAGGAGATCACCGTGCGTATTTACGCACCGATTACGCGCTGAGTGACTTTGTTACGGTTACCACGTGAGCGTGTATGAGTAATAGAATAAATCAACAGTGCGCTATTGTACTCTTAGACACCATGTATCACTCTGTCAGGATCACATCCCAGTGTACACTACTGTTAATGATCATTTCATCTTTTATTTGTCCTTCTCCAGCTGTTTAACGCTTTTACTACAGTTTCTGACAGTTGGCTCTCTTCTTCTTCTTGTTGTTGTTGTTGTTGTTGTTGTTGTTGTTGTTGTTGTTGGTTATTTGTCAAACCAGAGCAAGTGTGTGATATGAGATCAGACTGAATCTTGAGTAGTGAGACTTGTGTGTGTGTGTGTGTGTGTGTGTGTGTGTGTGGGATTCATTGTCCCTCCAGTGCTGACAGACTGGAGGATAAACTGGAGGAAAATGTGATTTATTTCTGCCCACACACTGCAGGAGGCTGCAGGCTTTACGCCTCACAGGTCAGCCACAGGGAAGAATCCCCCTCCTGTGTAGGAATCAAATTGAATATGCTTCATTGAATAAAACAGGCTTTTACTGTCTGTCTAGTCTTGTAGGATGACTGGCTACTAGGGATTTAACGATTCACTCAACTCCCGATACGATTCGATTCACGATACTGGGTATACTGGGATACGATTTATTTTACAAAATAAACTATTCAAAACAATGCAATTTAACTGAAAATACATCTAGAATGAAATAAATAAAGGAATAATACAAATGAAAATGAAGCCTATTAATTTAAATTCTGGTTTCATAATAAACAATGCAAAACTGCATGATAGTTATTTTTCTTTTTAAAAGTGCAACTGAAAATGTATTTTGTGCCTTAACAATTGGACTTTAAAAAAAAAAAAAAATCGTGATTGCAGTGATTTACGTCATATTTGTTTGGACCAGCAGAGGGCGCTGGTAACACAGTGGTCGGTTGGCATGCAGATGTCTTGTAGTGAAGAAGAGAAGCTATGCTAGCAGACAGAGCTAATAGAAAAACGTGACTTTTACAGATATTCAAGTAATGAATCATTTATTAACATATTTAAGAGTAGAAGGCGGCCAGAAAGAAAGTATTAGCAGACTCCGCCCGCCGCCAACACTTGTGGATAAAAAAAGTACTGCGATTCAATTTTCAGAAAATCGATATCAACCGTGATACCTATGAATCGATTTTTAACTGCCTTACGATTAATCGTTCCATCCCTACTGGCTACATTTATCACTGATGAGAGTGTTGAGGTAAGTCAGCGCTCACCTCTGAGGCTGCTCTGTCACATTAATCTCCCAGTATAGAGTCTCCAGTGGTTGATACTAATGGATACCATTAGCAGCGATACACCTCAAGAGGCAGTTTAACTCTCAGATTGCCTGCTGTTGTGTTTCTTCTTGCAGTGACCCTGAGAAAGATGAATACTGTAGCTACTGTAACTCCCGAGGCTTTTGGTGCCATTACCAAAGATCTCATGTCGTCTTCCAACACAATAACGAACATGCTTGGCAGATTCTTCCAATATCTGAGTCACTGGGTTTCTGAGTGTCTTTGGTGGCCGTCCTCCCACCTCCTTCCACTGGGAGAGCAGGAATGCCATGGTTACAACTGGGCTCCAGTGTGAGTTTAAGGCATGTAGGCTGTGCCTTGTTGTGCTATGTATTTTGTTGTTTTTTTTTTTTTTTTCAATAATCGGCCACAGCAGGCAGTGTCATCGATTGCCATGGTTACTACTTTAGGTTACCCGCTGTGTGCGCATGTAGGGGTAGTGTAACAATGTAGGCAGTTAGTGGGTCTGAAGTCTAAAGGGAAGACAAAGTGGGATTGTAATCAATGGAATGAGTTTGGAATCTGTTACAATTGATAATAATGGCTTTTTGAGATCAAATTGATAGTTAGGAGGGCGGTCAGTGTATGTTTTGGTCATTGGATCTTCCTTTCATTAAAGGATAAAACAAAAAAATGAGTATTTATTTGATTTTCATTGAAAAATTCAGAATTTCAGATTTCAATTCAAGGTATTTTTCTTTATCAAGGTTGAGCAAGGATGAACATCTTATCTTTATAGAAACAAAAAAATAATTTTTTAAAAATATTGTACGACTGAAGGTTGCTGTTTTCAAAGTAAGAGGACAGTGCATTACGTTTTTAATATCCTTTTTATGAACAGAAAATCCAGTGACTAAAGGTCCTATATCATGCTATATTAAAATCTTACAAAATCAACTACAGCCACATATGGGTAATATTTTACATTTTGCTAAATAAAATACAAATTTATTAAGGTATATTACTTATTTTCTTTCAACCCGGAAGTTGAGACACACGGCTTCTCGGAGCGCAAACTCTCCCCGTGTGAGAGCCTCCCATTTCATGATGTAGCCCTAGAGCCCCGACACCATGGGCAACAGGCACGCCCACCAAACTTTGTAAACAGTTAAGACCATTAAAATATTTTAAACATATAAAATAAACTATTAAAATAAAAAGGATTCTGTCTCTGTTAAGAAATAATTGCTCTTTAATGAATATCACAAACAAAAACCATAAAATGGACCCTGTCTCTGTTAAGAAAAAAACACCTCAAATGCAAAACCAAAGCAATAAATAAAATGGTTTATCAAGTGTTTTGGACACCGCTGGTATGAGGCTCCACTGGTATAAGGCTCCACTGGTACGGGGCTCCACTGGTACGGGGCTCCACTGGTACGAGGCTCCGCTGCTTCACAGGCCGCTGGGTGCAGCCGGCGCAGCAATCCAAAGCTACGTAGTAGGTCCAGAGTTGCCGTATCAACCGGAGTATAACTGTTTGATTTACTAATCGAGTTCAATTTAATTTATTGTCTGGTTAATTGATTTATTGATTATTAGCCCAGGCCTAGTTGAAACTAGCAGTCATTGAGTATGATATACAGTAATACTCCGGTTTAATTCAACAGCTGTGACATTTATTTTGACAGTCACTCAAAAATGGCATACTGCTTATAATTCAGTCTGCTTCGGTCGAACGACCGGCACATTCATTCGCAGTTAAAGGGCCACGCACCCACACACACACTCTGACAACAAATGTTATGTTCAGGTCCTGCATGGAAATTATTCAACTCTTCCACTCCCTCACAGTCACAAGGCTGCGTTTAGGTCCCGAAACATGATACCGTTTTATTTTTTTGTAAATCTGTATCAGGTAGTACCGAAGGAATTTGGTCGGTACCTAAAAAAAACAACCTGAATTCATGTGATCGGACCGGTGATTGGTGACCGGTTTTTTTTTAAACTGTTCGGTGATTGTGTAAAGCCTAGTGAGAACACATATATATTTTCCTTTACCCATGGTTCTTGTATTTTTTGTAGTCATGAACATGTCAGATCATATTATAATCTAATGTCAGAGTGAGTTTAACCTTTTAAGAAAGTTGTTTTTTTTTATATATAAATACATTTATATATATAAATATATATATATGAATGTCAATTATCAGACATGAAAATAATTCAATAGTTGATTGATAACAAGCTCGCTAGCTTTTTGTTTACGAAGAAAACAATGATTTTTATGCCAATAAACACTTTTAATGTATTTAAACAACTTTACTTTAACGCTTAACCACTAGCAGTAAGTCACGTTCACTATAGCAAGAAGCAGACATGTCATTACATTCAAAATATAACTACTTTAATGAAATCTTATTCCCTGTTTCTCAGGAGGTTATGCAGTATTTTTGAGAATCAAAAATCGTAAAGTGCGGATTTATTTTCTTAACGAAGGATTCCTACTCTTCATGAATTGTCTTTCCTTTTTAATCCAATATCATCCTTTAAGAGTTCATCAAAAGTCATCCCCCTCATGTAACAGCCGTGTTGTTAATGGCGACAAATAGTCTCAAGATGATTGGCTGATGCTCTTTGCTTGCATCTCGAGCTGCTTTCGTTATCGCTTTGATTCTGTGGAGAGATGAAATCAGAACTAGGTCTGGAGATATTCTGCTGATCGATAGCAGAGCCGGCGGTGTCCACTGGAAGCAATGCACTCCAAACTCTGGCCTCTGAGTAGCACAAAAACGCCTGTTCAGACATATTGTATAGAGAACTGGAGGAGGAATTCATTATTACTCCACTCATTTTGGGGTTGTTTATCTCTGTTTTGGAGTGAGGGAATATTGATGACGCTGTTGAATGGCCTGGAGTCCAAATAAATTCTGCTATCATTAATAATTACATGGGAAGTCACAATCAATAGTCCTGAACCCTGATTTGATTTTCAAGTTTTAAGTAGCTCCCAATTTAGTTTTTTCCAGATTCAATACTCTGTGTTGTTATTTTTATTTTCCAATGCTGAATAATTGGATAAAAAGCTCAGGGTAACCAATTATCATTTTAAATTCATGGATTCACGTTGTAAAAGGAAAAAATCTATCTGACCAGCACCGTTTCTTTTTTTTACCCTCTCTCATTTTCTTTATTGATTCGCAACACAACACAGAAATGCCTCACATTCAAGTTCCTCTGTCATGTCCACCCAAAGTTCCACAAACACTTAGACAGAGATGAACCCGCAGCATCGATTGTGTACTGGAAACTCAACTAAAGCTAACAATGCTAAGCTAACCCACCAACACACAGACTGGGCTAAGAGCTAATGCTAACCACTCCATATAAGGAATAGACCAAGTAAAAAGATTAAAAGAACACGTTTTACTGTCAAACCACAGAGAGCCACCGATTTGTTTATGGTCAGATTTAACACTTGTATGAAAGGATAAAAGCTAACTTGTCAAACGTTGTGTGTAATAAATGTTAGCATAAATACTAATGTCACTATTAATTCATTATTTGTGCTTTTCATGTACCTATTTTATTACATACAATAACACTAATAGAGTGACCGACATGCACTGACATATTTCAGAAAATATGGGAATTGTTTTATTTATGTATAGTTTTTTATTTATTGTGATGTTTATCCTTATCGTGATAAATACCAGAAATTAGCGTAATACATTTTTTTAGTCCATATCGCCAATCCCTAATGGCAACTACCTCTGATCTGTTCATTTGTTAACAGACTGCTCAGAATACCATACTATACCAACAGTAAATTGACCTTAAAGACCTATTTGTTTATTATAAGTTGTTTTCTTTTTCATTTCTTGTGTTTTTCGGGGGAGTTGTGTTGACGTCTACATCGACACACACCCCCCCTTCTGGGCTTCCTTGGGCGGCTGTTTGTCAGTCACCGTCTTTAGCCGTGTTGAGGACTCCCACAATGAAGGCTCTAATTCAGTTGGAATCAGCTGGAAATAGGCAGTGAAGTTGCAACTGACAGATGGCTCATTTTTTTTGGAACTGTTTAAATAATTCCCTCGTGAGGTAAACAACAGTTTGCAGAATGCATCCATCCGTTGTTTTTGATAGTTATAATTTTCCAGCTTCTGCTGTGTCTACACAGTCCACCAGCTAATCAACCACTTATTTTTTTAATTCTGCCTTGACCGATCCCTTCTTCAGCCAGCCTTGTCTCCAGTCAATGATCAGCAGCAACTTCTGTAACGTACTGTTCATTGTTTACACTGTTCATTCATTGGTATTTCCTGATTATGGTGACCTCTTCCTACAGTGGAACACACCCTGCTACAAAGCAAAAAATCCTTCAATGGTTTGAGGGCCACAATAAGTTTTATGTGGGTTTGATGAAATACTCATCAAACTGTTGAGTATTAATGCGGGGGTCTAAGAGTTCCAATAAACTATTCATCAAAACACTTGTAAATTACATATTGTGACTAACTAAATTAGTTGTTCTCTTTGATAAATTGACTGAATAACGCCAACTTTAATAGTCTTTTATAAAATGTTGAAACCACAAGATACCTCTTATACGTGTCTCATCCTTTTCATCTCAGCATTGGTTTCTACTGGTTGTTTAAATGAGTTAAAGGTCCCATATCATGCTATTTTTCACTCATCTCCATTTGTTCTAAGAACCCCAAAAACATAGTATTGAGGTTTATTTTCCCAAACTCACCTGTTTTCCAAAGTTTTAGCCTCTGAAAAGTCGCTTTCTGATTAACTCTACACAAACAGGCTGATTTGCGGCCTACTTATGCATATTCATGAGTGGGCGTGTCTACAGACGGGACACTGACTTCCTCCTCCCACCCACTCCGTAGTTGAACTCATGCTGCTTTATAAACACGAGACATTGCGTGGGGGCGGGGCGTTCGCCGGTACATACATAGACTGTAGAAAATACATACATAGCACTGTGTTAAGGACGCTGAAATGCTCACCTTCGTGGGCGTGTCTGTTTACATGTCAATCATTGCAGAGACCTTCCTGGAGGCGCGGCTTCTCCAACTCAGTGTCACGTCAAATTTGTCATCAAAATGGGAATGCGTCATCAAATTGGAGCAAGGCGTTTGGGCTCACCCTGCAGTAAGAAAGGAGCAAATCACCCTCTAACTAACGATTGAGGGAATCAATGAAAAAAACACCTTGGGCATGTGTATGAAGCCCTAATAGCACTTTATGATGTTTAAAGCACAGAAAAGTTGATTTAGCTTAACATGGACCCTTTAAAGCTGAGTGCATGCGTCCTAATGTCTCTGATCAGTAACTCTGGGATCAACCCTTTGGGTCTGCTGAAGAAATATATCAATTGTGACGGCTGGCTTTGCTGAGCCGCTGCTCTTTAAGCTGAGAAGCGTTTGATGAAATGGGAAAAGCCTGGTTCTTTTAGGGGCACATTGATTAAATACCCTCAAAGTCTAATAGTGGTAATTAATTATGTAAAGACTAAGGATGTAACAATACATGTATTTGTATTGAACCGTTTCGGTACAGGACGTTCGGTTCGGGTACAGGGTTGTGCACTGGTGAGTTCCCGGAACGGAACGAAAGTTGCTTGTGTTTACTTCCGCCTGCAGCTACATGTGCAGCCGTGTGCGTCATGGCTAACGCTAGCAAGAAAACAGAGCTGGAGGACCCTCCCCTGTCGTTAAAGTCTCCTGCAACGGAGAAAAACCAGTGGATAAAATGAGGGCAGTATCGCGACATTGTTTAGCTGAGATCGGGTATGTTTCCGGGAACACGACGAACATGCTAACTCAGTAGAAACGGCACCATACTCTGTATAATGTTGAATACTTTACTAAACTTTTTAATGAACAAGCAAATGCAGACAATATGGACAAGTGATTTTTTTTTCTGGCCAAAAATATGAAGGTCTAAACCAAGGGCTACATGCTGGAACTGTGCTGTACTTTTTGTTTTATTAAAAGCTGTTAACAAGCTGTGAGCTTATTTCTATAATATTTAATGCATTTTTTGTTTGAGAATATTATTACTAGGCAGCACTTTACTAGTATTGTATTTTTTTAACTTTATTTTCATATTCTGTATAACGTTAAATACATTGCTGGTTTGCTAATGTTTTGAATAAACAACAAGCAAATTTATGTTTTGCATTTTGTTCCATGCTGTACCGAAAATGAACCGAACCGTGACCTCAAAACCGATGTACGTATCGAACCGTGATTTTTGTGTATCGTTACACCCCTTTGTAAAGACTAATTAAATATACCAGGAAATAGACATACAATATACAAAGTAGGAAGAGAAAAACAACAACAAAAAACAAAGCAGATATTACCAAAAAAAAGTGAAAAATGAAAATAACTGGTACTGATTGTTTATGCATGACCAAAATGGACCTAAAATGTTGTTACTTATTGTTACTGACCATTGATAAATTCACTAACTGGTAAATGAAATTTAATAATAAATGACGATTCTCTATCACGCATATAAACTTCATACAAATAATACATATCAGAATCAGAAATACTTTAATAATCCCAGGAGGAAAATACTTTCATTACAATTGGTTTCCAAGTAAAGAAATTATAGCAAGTGAAATAAGGAACACGAGACAAGAAACATACAATGAATAAAATACAAACATAGAGTCAAAACAGTAATAATAAAAACTCAAGAAACTAAATGTGTATAAATATGCATGGAAATATAAGTATACAGTATAAACTTGGTCAGTAATGTACTATCAAACAGTTTATACACGTACAAACATACAGTATTGTCACAACGCGGCTCTTAGGTCATTAGTTTGGTGTTGAAAAATCTTATTTTTTTTAATAGATAAAAACCAATTCAACAATCAAACCGATCAGTGTACATGCAGAAGTGTAGTAAATGTTGTGAAGTGTGGACATGAATTCAAACAAACCAAAATATCACCAGTGTATGGGGGAGGAGAGAGGAAGTCCAGGAGCACCGACACAGGTGCTCTCAATCAGCAATTATGCCACGCCCTCCGCACCTGCAGGAGAAGGGAAACAGGTACTGCACATACACATGGACGTCAGTGTTTAAACTTTACACAAACATAAAGGAAATGAGTCTTTGGTAAATCAAAAGGTTGAACAGGTGTGAAAGAAGAGTGTAGACTAATTTTGAAAAAGTTAAATTAAAAGACAAAATAAAAAAAAATAAGTTGACGTGTTGAATTTTAATATATATATATATATATATATATATATGTTATTTATTTTTGGATATAATTTGCAATAATTGTGTATTGTAAACTCTAACTAGATCTGTGGAGCCACATGGCTTCTCTTAGAAAGCTGAATATATTATTACTAATCTGATCTGTCTTAAGTGCTGAGTAATGGTTAATGTTTTTTTTTTTTTTTTCCTTTTTGTCAAATGTATCAAAAAAGCTAAATTAAGCTTTAGTGTTTCAAAGAATGTCTTACTTTGACGAACAAAAGCAGATACTGAACGTTTTATTTATCCAGCATTTGATTAGCATGCTAACAGCAGAACTTTAGAAAGTAGTGTTAAAAAAAAATAAAAATAAAGTAGTGTAAACATTGTAAACAACCAAATACAGACTGAACCAGAGACACAGAAGAAGGCCCTGTTCATCCACATCCCTTAATACAGTTATTTTAAATAAAGGCAGAGTGAGAAGGAGTGTGATGATGATATTCTGTGGGATAACGGAACGTTCAGTTCTTTAAAATAGTACCTATTGGGAACGCTGTCTTTTCATTTGGTTTTCAGATATTTATATGTTTAATTTTCAGTCATTTCATTAGAAAGCTTCATACTCTGAGAGACTCTAAAGCACAAACACGTTGTCGTGCAGCTTCTTTTCATTTTCAGTTTAAATAAAAGTAAAATGTGTCGTTATTCACACATACCTCTATTCTGTTCCTCCTGGGACGTGGTTACAGAAAACTTTAAAAAAAAGTGAACGCCAAGCAGCAAGCTGAGGTACTAAATTCTGTGATTTATTGTAGGCGTATTAAAAGACTGAAGAATTTATTAATTTGATATTTGAGTATTCTATTGATTATTTTATCAAATAATTAATCGGATAAAATATAGTTTTGCTTGATTAATGCTAAATTATATTTATTTTATTTATTTATTCAGTTTATTTCCGACATGGTTCCATTCACAGAAGTTTTGTTATTCTTTTTTTTTTTTTTTTGTACATGCCGAAAAAGGAGACGATAGAAGCAGTTTGCTTATCCAAGTCCCGTCCCCTGTTTTGTACACAGAAAATTTACATCAAAGCTTGTCTCTCTGGTCAAACAGTCTTAGGTTGTTCTGAACACAATTTCATTTTTTCTTTTGTCCTTCTTTTGTTCTTTTTTATGTAGGATTTATTCTCATCTGTAGTCAGTGTTGTCTTTTTTCATTCCTCCTCTCCATCGTTGTTCGTGTCGTCCTTGTTCCCTGCAGATTTCATTCCCCGACTTTGTTTACGTTCCTCCAGTTCAAAAGAATACTTCGTCGTCTTTCGAAGTTCCTTGTTTTGTCTCTGCATCAAGGTTATTCTAGGTGTTAATAACTATTGACAGTGCTGTGTTTTCCAATGTTAGATTTAACTCTTTCTCGTATAAACACATTACTATGTCTTAGTTAATAAGCAGTAATTTAAATGTGACCCAATAAGGGAAGAATAGATTATCTTCAGTGTTTTGGTATGTAGTATTTGTTGTAATTTCCATAGGATGTAGTTCTGTTTTCAATGTTTTGTCTTTAAGATGTTTTTTATATAGTGTATTTTTTTTTTTTTTTTTGCATGTGTTTGCGTATGTTTCTGGGTGGATGTTGTCGTTCGTATTAAATATTGTAAGTATTGGTAAATGGTTGGAGATGTCATTTATTAATATTCCATCTATCATTTTGGTAGGGGAGGGACAACTCATTTGGACGCGCGTGAGGCACGATTTTGACTGCCGAAACTCGTTTGGTGTGAACGCATCATAATGGTCTTGAAAATATCTAAGCAGGTTAGAACTAAGTCATGGATATTTGTTGAAATATTGTGGAGAAGTTTTGGAAAAGGTTTGAAAAATCATTGTGAAAAAAGTGTGGAAACCCTGATTTCAACATCGAAACGTCTGAAATTTCTCCTCATGAAAGCCTTAAAACCTTTGAGCGATAATTTAGTGTCTTTTTTTTTTTTTTTTTTAAATTCAGGTGTTTCCATTACCAGTGTTTATGGCGCTTTTTAGATTTTGCACATTTCCAAGGGTAATGGAAACACAGCTAGTGACTGCATCTTCAGGAGCATTGATCTCCTCCCCTTTCCTTCTTGATGAGTATAAAACATCAGCATCTCGCAGTCTTCACACTGAAGTCCTACACATTCCTGAAACCTCCTAAAACTGGCATTTTCAACTTTCAAGGAGGATATTTTATTTCAACAACAGAGAGGATAGTGTGGCTACTAGTCCCTGCTCTCCATCACTGTCCTTAATTGTTATCCTTTAAGTTTGTGTCTTATACATTGTCTTTTATTTCATCCCTCTTCCATTTCGAGGTGTCTTCCTGTACTTCCCTCATTCAGAAGTGATTGCAGTGACCTTTTTGGCTCTCTGGAGTTCAAATAATGGTCCTCTTATTGAAGATGTTGCTGGCAACCATTACTTTGAGGAGAAGACGGTCACCCGCCGCGCCGGTTCAATGCCAGCCAAAAGCACAAAGGGATGTGTGAGCAGTGACACTGTGGCTGGTAACTCTTTCCCCCTTCTGTTTCCATGCGGCTGGGGTCAGCAGGGAGCACAATGATTTTAGATGAGAGCACAGTGGTGCAGCAATCCGACACAAAGCTATATTGAAGGGTTGCCTTCCTGGGCGGCTGTGATTTAAAGCCATTGCTGGGTGCGTGTGTTACTGCTGCTGCGGCTATGAGGGAGTTTAAGATCGCTCTCAGAGTGCCTTACAGCACAATCATAACGCTGTTGGTGTGATTGGCAAAAAGTCCCGTTTTCTAATCACGTTTGGGGTTTTTTTTTTTTTTCCCCGTTAAGCCAGTAAAGATTTTTGCACTTTGATGAAATTACTATCGACCTCGGCCCTTCTGGTGTTCAGTCACTGATGGGTGGTTTTCTCCATAAGTCACCAGATGGACGCCAACGTGTGTGTGTGTTTAATTGCACTGTACACATATTGACTACACACCTATGCTTCAGTGTCATTTATCAAACTGTAGAATGATATTGAAAAAAAAAAAATGATTGATAAAGATCTCACAGAAACTGGGGATCACCTTTTAGGGTCAAGGACTATCCTCACACTCACGCACACACACACACACACTGAAAGCAGTTGTGTACCACTCAGCTAAGACATGCAAAAGTAATACGCGTGCAGCAGTAAGGCTACAGACGGCCTTACTCTCAAGGTTAGCTGGAGCCGTGATGTTGTTTTAAATGCAGGCGATAAAACATGAGCTCAACGACCTTCAAACCTTTAATATAGCTATTCAGAACTTAAGCACCCTAACTGACAGGCAGCAGCAGGGGTCAGCACACTTTACTCTATTATTTGATGTGATACATGTGTGATAATAATTGTATGGTTTCACCAGCATTAGTATTTAACGCAGTGTTTTTCAACCTTGGGGTCAGGACCCCATGTTGCGTCGCAAGTTTAAATGGGGTCACCTGAAATTTCAGAAAAATTGAAATAGATTTTAGAATTTTTTTTTATTTATTTATGTATTTTTTTCATTATTAAAACAACACACAAAAAAGATAAATCTGAGCTGGCACAACTTGTTACTAATCGTGGGTACTCTGTAATACTGTATTTGTAACACAGTATTACAAACATAATCAAAAACTAATTCTATAAAAAATGTCCTTGGGGTCACGATCCAAAAAATGTTGAGAACCACTGATTTAACGGCTTTTAACAACATTTTAACTTTAATTAGGATCATTATACTGATCAGTTTCAAAAATGCAAAAACCCCTATTTTTCATCATCATTGGCAAAATTACAAAAAATCACATCTCGGTTTAAATTTAAATTTAAATTTACCAATTTATATAAAATCTGATTCAGTTTTGTTGGGTTAGTTCATCAATTACTAAACAGAGTTTCATCTATATCAGATCCAGATTACGCATTTCATCGCAATAGCTTAGAAAAAATGGGGGTGCCCACACATTTGGACCTACTGAATCGTTATTAATGGAGATGTGAATGATCATTGTACCATGATCAGGATCACTGATCCATATAACTGTCAATATCTGGCAAAAAGGTTATTTGGTTCAATAATGGAGGACAGAGAGAAAATAGCTCTGATATAAAGTTGCATTCATCCATTCTTTAAAAAATAAAATACTCAGAACTCAGTTATGATAATATTAATGATAATAATAGTTATTAATAATGGCTTGGATTTATGTAGTGCGAGATTCAAAGCCCACTGCAGAAATCAGTATTTAAATTAGATTAGATTACATTAAATGGATTAAGTATTTAATTATTCAATACTATTAATTGTCATTTTTATTATATTTAATACAAATACATATTAGTATTATTGTGATTGCACTTTATTTTAGTTTTATGTCCTACATATTTATTATTATGCATATTAGGGATAAGTGCGTTATGAGGCCCTATGCAATTGTATAGTTTGCATATAGCCAGAAAGGGCTCTAGTGATAACTTCATCTACTTCTAACCAGTAATATTACCACTGATTTTTGCACATCTGATAAAATCTCACGACAGTTCCTTACATTTTGTCACAAACAACATTCAAAATGGTTTAAAACTGATATCTGGAGTTTCTGAGAAATGTCTCGATGTCCCGCCCTAAACAACCTCACTTTCTCCCACTGCCTCTCCCAATCTACCAGAAGCCACGCCTCTACTTTAGTGCATGCGCATCACGGAACGTAACAAGGTCGCATCGGGTCACATTGATATAGGTCTATGGGTCAGGTAAGAGCCAAAATCATATTTACCTGTTTGCTGTTGTGACGCGCGGCCTTGTTTCCGTGCACAGTTCTACATTGACTTTGATTGACAGTCTCAAAAACAGTAAGTTGAAGCCTATTGGCTGGCGCAGGCGATCGTTTCCATTTGTATAGGGGTCTATAGGATGAAGGAGGGACTAATATACATTAATGTATATGTATGACCACCAGCAGTAGACCATAGTAAAAGACTGGTTTGGTATTTTTTCACATTTCAAAAGAATCATACAGAAACATAGATTTCTCAGAAACTCCTGGTATCAGCTTTAAGAAAAACTTGTCAAACACAACATTTCTGAAATGTATCTTGTGATTTTTGCACATTTGTGGATTCCACCACTGGAGTAATTTGCAAACATTAAATCTGACACTTTCCCACTATCCCAGCAGTACCAGTTTGTGTGTTTATGCATGTTCTTTGGTAGAAAATATGACGTGCTTGCTCTTGGAGCTACTTCTGCTGTTTTTTTTATTTTTATCATCTGCCCTTTGAATAAATGAAAAGCGAGACCTTGTTGACCTCTGGGTCAAACATGTGTTAAACGCTTTGCTCGGTGGTGCCATCAGAGAGAAGGTCCTGCAGCAAATGAATTCATCAGTACCTATCAAGTAGTGCAACAGGACGCCTTGGGGAGCCACTCACTCTGTGGAAACACACTGAGCTCATACACTGTGTCTGCATGCACACTCCCCCGGCCGGCAGACATTTGTGCTGCTTTGCCCCCTCCTTCAGTCAGACGCCTGATGACATTTCCAGCACACATAATAGAGTCACATTTAAAACTCTGACATTTTCCATCCACACTGATGTCAGTCACCTCCTGCAGGACACACG